>NC_045441.1:105254282-105314138 GCF_002776525.5 Piliocolobus tephrosceles
AAATGTAATGGGGCATAGTTAGGATCAGTGGTGTAAGAAGAAAATACATACTTTTTTCTTTAAAGACTCCAAAATTGTGACATATAACTTGGAACATTGAAAAATACTGAAAATAATGGTGGTTGGGATTTTAATTGTTTTTTGTAATTTTGTAACTTCTGTGCAGTTTAACATATTACCGTAGCATAGGCTGCTGGAGTTACATCTGTGATTTTCCACCTATGCTGCCTGTCTTTTTGGCTGCTGACACATCTTTTTATTCATCGGGCAGAAGATTTGCTCTAATATATTTTGGAAAGTAAGCTGATCAACCAAAAATTTTGCTGTATCCAGGAACCCATAGAAGTGTCATCATTTCTAGAGGGAACTGTGAGCTGTATTCTTTTGTAATATAAAAACATGTGCCTGCCATTTCAAACTACTAAACACCTAGACTAGTGGGAGTTTGGACTGTCCTATACAAGGACCCATATATAGAGTGTGATTGTAGAATCATGTGCTCATAGATCACAGAGTCTGTGTCTTTGGACCGGTCTACTCTTAATGGCTGTGGGGAAATAAGGCAACTTACTCAACTTCATCAGTGGCCTTACTAAAGTGGTAGAAAAAACTTCTATTTTAGAGTTTAAACTTCAGCCAAAAGCTTGTTACTTAAAAGCCAAAAAACAAATCAAAAAAAGCTTAAATACTTTGAAACTGTTTTTATTTTTCAGCTCTATGCGACTCATTTTCGTCTAGCAGTACCTCTCCAAAACCTGAATCTTCACAAGAAAGTCGTACAGCAATTAACCAGTGTTGCAAGGATTGCCTCTGTAATAAAGGTAAACCTGGGAGCTATTGCCTAGAATTTTCAAAAATGTACAAGTGGTAGGATGATTCCAGGGCAGTGCATGACTACATATATCATGTAAATACACCAGCCTAGAAAACACAATGCATTGCTTGGTTTATATCAGGCATTACCACAACCCATTTTTTTTTCTGAATATTTTTTGCTACTTTCTGCTTTTCTTTTTTAACCCTTTTCTGACTGTAGAGATCATATGTACTCATTGCTGAAAATAGGGAAAGTAAAGGAAGTACAAATCCCACTACCCACAGTGCCTTCTGCATTTCCTAAAGCTATGACAGCACTCTCAAATATGTAAATGAAAGAGACTCTTGATAAAAACTGAATTTTACTTTTTCTTCGCCATTAAATTTGTGTCTAACAGAATCAGCTTAGGGAGAAATTAGCCCTTCCAACTGTTCTTCAATGTCATTTTACTTATGTAGTTGTTATTATTACTAATAATAAGCTTTCTCTCTGAGCACTTAGCTTGTGTCAGGCAGAATGCTAAGAACTGCACATAAATGCTCTCACTTAGTGAAAAATCTAGGAACCTGGCACTATCCCCAGCAACTAATTACCAATCATTTAGTGGACTCAGAGTACTTATATAATGTGCCCAAGGTCATGTGGGAGACAGGATTCAACCCCAGCCCTCTGAAATCATCACACTACCTTAGTTGTGAAAGGAATGGAGGGAAGGAGCTAATTTATTGAGATTCTCCATTAGGTAAGTAATTGTGCTGGACACTTCACATGCTGATTGTGTTCAATTCTCACAGCCTCACAAGGTAAATAATATTATTGCCACTTACAAATGTGGAAGGAAACTGAGGCTTAGTGGGACTAAATATTTTATTAAAAGTCACACAGCTGATAAGTGGGGGAGCTAGAAAAATGGCTTTGCTTTCTCTCTTTCCAAAGCTGTCATTTCTATTTGACCACATGAGAAAATTTTTCTCTTACATCTCTTTCCCCCACTTGACTTCATAAGATCAAAATGTGTTGCCCATTTTGGTAAATTTTTACAAGACAATGGACAAATTGGATTTGAAGGCTTTTTCAATGAATGAATGAATCTGTAGATTCATGCTAATTTGGACTAATGTCCAGCTTAGGTATTTCACCAGAGACTCAGCATGATGCCTCAAGACTGTACTGAATGCATAATCTGATGTCTCACCATTTTAACGTTTAATCTGAATTTAAAATAAACAAGAGTAGATTTGACAGTCTAGCTTAAAAGAGATAGCATTTTTTTAAATGTGTGGAGGAATTCAAGCATATTGCTAAAGTTTTCCTGATCAAAGTTTCTCTCATTTACCAATTAAATAACAAATGAAAAAATAAACAGGTCTGTCATCACTTAGAATATGTGTTTGCCCATAAAAATAACTTTTTAAAGAAATTACAAATAGCTTAGAAAAATGATATTAGAAACCTAGGTTAGCAACAGTTACTATAGATTATTTACTTATTCAACAAATATGAGGGAAAGGAAGTGTGGTGTATAGGGGGAGATGATTGTTTAAATAATGAGGTTAGAGAAGCTCTCCTTGGAGAGCTGTAATTTCTGCCTTATAGTGACAATGCAAGAATGTGGAATGAAGTATGCAGCGCTCCCTGTGCTGAGCATAGATGAAGCTATTATTATACTTTATAGATGAGAAGACAGATGTGGTTTAACGGGGTTAAGTTCACTCAGTTGCTGCCAATTGGCAACGCTTGGATTTGAACTCAGGTTTTCTGATTCTAGGATCTATGATTTTCTCATTTTGCCTGGCAGTTGTGTTGTTTCCTCTGGGTATTGATCACACTTGTACAAATGGACATTGAAAATACATCCGCTGGTGGGTAAACCTGAAATAAATGCTAATTTTTCATTTTTATAAACATTTCTATTTGATGTATTTGTGTTTTGAGAGTATATTTGCTGTTCAATATAATTTTGTGTCTATTGAATGTATTTTAAAAATTATAATCTCTAAGGATATGAATTAATGTACATTAATGTGTAACTAATGTTACCGCTCCTTTTACATCCACTTGGGTTTTCATGTTGTTTTTAAGAACTGAGTGCAATTATGGGAAACACATTTGGAATGATGAAATAAGGCAGCCCTAAAGGAATAGCAAAAGTCCTAGGAGTAATCTTGTGGAGTCCTGTCAAGACAAATAAGGGTGGTGATTGAGAATAAAGAAGCAATTATGCGAATACCATGATGGTATAAAAATATTGTTAGATTTGTTGGGAAGAATTTTTATATATAACAGTTCTAGTTAATTATTAAACAACTTTAAACATTATGCCATTAAGAAAATAGCAGACAAAGAGAAAGATTTTAGTATATATAATCAGAGCTAAAGATTACATACAAAAAGCACATTTAGTTAGAAGGAAAAAAGTAGTATCCCAGTATAATTGGCAAACACATAAATACAATTTCATCAAAGAATAAAAAATAGAACTATTAAGGAAACAGTAAAAATGTTTGTGGTTGCTAGTAATCATAGAATGTAAATTAAGACAAACTAACTTATTTTTCCATTCAAATTAATTAAAGGATATGATTTAGAAAATGTCATGAAAATGGTACTTTTATATCTTGCAGGTGGGAAGACAAATTGACGCAACCCTCTTGAAAAGCAATCTGGCACTATGAACCAAGAGCCGTGAAAAGGCTTATGCTATTATAATTAGTAAGTCAATTTATAGAAATTTGTTTTTTAAAAGCAAGGTAAAATAAGGGAAAACACTTGTTGGGAAAGATGTTCATTGCAATATTGTCTACAACAGGAAAAATACTGGAAGAAAAAAAATCTAACAAATTGATAAAATCATATTAGGTAAATTAGGGTGGATCTCTGGGGTAGAAAATCATGCAACTGATAGAATTGATAATAATAGAAATGCCTTAATTAGAATCTTAAGTGGAAAATGAGCATAGGAAATAGAATGCAGGCTATTGTCATTATATACAATTATGTAGAGAAGACTGAAAGGAAATATTTTAAAGGTTTGTAAGTTATTTTAAAGATAGTGGGATTACAGATTTTTTTCTTTTTTACTTTCCATATATATTCTTCAATGTTGTTATAATGATTTAACAACGAAAATGTAATTGATAGTGTATTATTGCTATTTCCTTAATTCTAGAATGGCTGTAATGTTGGTTATAAATATGAAATTTTCTTTCATACACCAATATTTTCAAGAATGGCATATTCACATGCAGTGTGTGGTAAGTTGCATCGTTTCTCTTTGAACTGGGCTGATAATTTTCAAGCTAACAAACCTGTTCCTCCATGAAAGTAAGTTGCCACTAACGATCTTACTCTTACTATATATAAGCAGTAGTTAACAAAGAGTTATTATTTTGAAATGGCAAATGCTTCCTATACTCAGATGTTTTTATACATTCACAACTCACAAGCAATCAGCCTGACTAAAGCACCGGGATTTAAAAAATGCACTGAGACAGCGTCTTCATATGCCTGGGAGACAATTCAACCCAGAGGTTCAAATGCAGAATGCACGTTTATAAGAAAGGTCACTGATTTTTCACCACTTAGGAAAGCCATGTTATGTGTGCCAAGAGAGATGTACTTAAATCTAAGGCTTTCATGCCTTGAAAGATAGATGGAAATCACTTTCTATCATTCACCTCCTAGATTTTCTAAAACCTAACTTGGAGAGACATCTACTTCTGTAGGTTAAGCATAGAATAATGCAAATAGCTTGAGCTCGAACTATATCCAATCTTATGTAAGATTCCACATTTCCCTCTTTTTCAACATGAAACATCTTGATTCATGTTTCTGTATTCCAGGCATTTTCCTAAGAGAAACACCTCGAAGTTATTCCAGACTCCTCTCTCTTCTTCATTCAGTGACTGTCAGCTTTTATCATCTGAAACTCTAAAATGCTTCTTGAGTTGAATCTCTATTTCTACACCTGAAATATTGTATTAGCTTTTTGATAGCTTCTTCCAGAGTTATCTTCTTCAAACAATATTAAAAAATATTTAGCTTTTGGCTGGGTGCGGTGGCTCACACCTGTAATCCCAGAACTTTGGGAGACTGAGGTGGGCAGATTACTTGAGGTCAGGAGTTCAAAACCAATCTTGCCAACATGCTGAAACTCCCTCTCCACTAAAAGTATAAAAATTAGCCGGGTGTGGTGGTGTGAGCCTGTAATCCCAGCTACTTGGGAGGCCGAGGCAGGAGAATCACTTGAACCTGGGAGGTGGAGGTTGCAGTGAGTTGAGATCACATCACTGCACTCCAGCGGGTGACAGAGGGAGACGCCATCTCCAAAAAATAATATATATATATTTTAAGCTTTTATATTAAAAAATCTTTTGTGGCTCTTTACTGTCTGCAGGATAAGGTCCAATTTTCTTTTTTTTTTTCTTTTTGTTACAACATTATCAATGTATTTAATACCACTGAACTACACTTAAAAATAGTTAAGAAACTAAATTTTGTTCTGTATATTTTACTACAATAAAAACATTGGAGAAAAAAATAAGTAAACTTTTAAAAAATGGTTCAGTAACTTGTCTAAAATCACATAGCTATCAAGTACAGACATTAGTATTCAAAAAATCCTTGTCATACTCCAAAATGTACTCCTTTTCTATCATAGCCATGGTTTGCATACCGCTTCATGAACGATACAGTATTTTATTTGAATAAAGGTTCTTTATTGCCCTTTTGTACACTTTTAACATAAAAATGATTGTTTACTTTTTGCATTACTCTTTCAGATTTAAATTGTGGTCTTAGTTTTGCAAAATTTAGCATATCTTCATGTGTTTGGAAACTGAAGGGTACCTGAATATTTCTTCTTAGTCATCGCTTCTGTAATCCATATATTTTTCTCCAAATAAAAGGTGATGTCTTAAACCGTGACTTAGCAAGTTACGTATGTATTTGCCTTGTGTGTAAATGGAGATGATAGGAAATACAATCAATTTTTCTTCAGAACTATAATTTAAAAAATTTATCTCTAAGCATCCTTTCCTCTCTCCTCTTGCTGGTTTTGAGGAAGTAAGTTGCGATGCATTCTGTAGCCACAAGAAGCTGAATGCTGCCAACAACCACTTATAAGCAGGGAGACAGATTCCACCCTAACTGAGCCTCCCTGCGGTAATCACCTCCATTTGAGTGCAGGCAGAACCTGACTTGATTCTAACCAATAAAATATTACAAAGGTGATGGAATATGACTCCTATGATTTCATTATGTCATGTTAGTCTGTCTTACTAGCATACTGTCTCTCTCTCTGCCTTTTTATTTTTAAACAAGTAAGCCTTCATGGACCTTGTAGGTATAAGAAAGAGAAAATGAAAGCTTCCAATAACATTAGCAGGGAAATGTATCCTTCCTTAGTCGAGCTTCTGCATGAGAATCCAGCCCGGGCCAGGGTCTTTGTGCTGTAGTAATTTGTTACTCAGCAATAGATAACTGATACAATAGCAGGAAGCAAAAACCCTGATAATCTCCACTTTCATCTCCAATCTATGCAAACAGTTAAAATATTGTTCAAGTGGGAGAGAATTATATTTTATCTTATCAAGCTTTGTCAAAGGCTTATCGAGTATCTTATTAATTTTCTATTACTTTGAAGAAGTAAAAAAATTATTAAAGCTAGTTTTACAGATTAATCTTCTATTTTCTTTTGCCCTTTTATATCTGCTGATCTTTATCTCCAATATAAGCTATGTCCAAAGCCAACTCTCCTTGTCTAGTTTGAGGTGAAATGTCTCTTACTACCATCAACTGCTTTTAGATCACCCCAATAGCTCATTTTTATTTTTAAAAACCTTTTCTCACTTTATATATGATACCTTTTAAGTGAATTCCAACTATCTCTGAACATGCCACATAGGTGAATTTTAATCAGAATATTGTATGCATTTGTTACCTAGTTTACCCTTGGAAATAAAATGTAAAGGAAAACTATGGAAAAATATGCTTACCCTAGACATTCTCTGCGTTGATTTATGACAGATGAAAGAAGCAATAAGGAATGCTAACAAAGCTATTTCTTTGGACAATCTGAACCTGGTAGGTTTGATACATTTTAATTGCAAAATAAGTGATAAATAATGGTGTGCTATTATGATTTTTTTCCTTTATCATTATGTTTGCTGTTTTTTACATATTGTAATTACTTATCCCTATTTTTATGTATGTCTGTGCCATGGTATATCTGACTAGTTTTTAAGTCAGTAGGAATTGTGTATCATGGGATACAAAATGAAATTTAGAAAGACTTAAGCAAGTTAAAGAATGTTGTAACCAACAACCTTATTCTATGGCTGACTCACTTCTGCACATCATCTCCATAAAATTTGCCTTATTAAAAAGAACTTCACTTTCAGAAAAATAGGCTGATAAAATCTGGCATTAATATTATTAATGATTTTCCATCAAATGATATGTGCAGTTTACTGAAAAGAATAGCAGAGCTAATGATAATAGTTGTAAATGTAGAGAAGAAAATTGTAGTTCTATAGCTGGAGAAGCCTGGAAGATATCTATTCCAACTTTCTCATTTTGCAGATGAGGACACTAAAATCCAGGGAACTGATTGGTTAAAGTTATGTCTAAGTTTAAATCATGTGAATGACTCCTCTGGGTTTCCAGTGCACAACCTGCATGGCTGTACAATTAGTACAACCCTGTTTGATTTCATTCTATTTCTTTAAAGCTTGAAGATTAGCTACGTTTTTTTGGATGACCTTCATGTTTTCCAGGATGTGTGTTGTTAGAATTCTTCTGTGGAATTCGTGCAAAGTAACCAAAAGAGCCATTTATGATTTGAACTATGGTCTCAGACTAAATCTTTCTCACATTTGTACTTATAATATCAAGAGGGGCCATCATCAAGTCTATAACAGATGTAAATGAGCAGTTTAATGAGAATAAAGATCATGAAAAGGTAAATGCAATTTTTGTGGGATTTAAAAAAATTTATTTTTTTCTAAAAAAGAAAAGGGATACATGTGCAGAACGTACAGGTTTGTTACATAAGTATACATGTGTCATGGTGGTTTGCTGCACCTACTGACCTGTCCTCTAAGTTCCTTCCCTTCACCCCCCAACCCCCAAAAGCCCTGATGTGTGTTGTTCCCCTCTCTGCATCCGTGTGTTCTCAATGTTCAACTCCCACTTATCAGTAAGAACATGTGATGTTCGGTTTTCTATTCCTGTGGTAGTCTGCTGAGTATAATGGCTTCCAGCTTCATCCATGTCCCTGTAAAGGACATGATCTCATTCCTTTTTATGGCTGCATAGTATTCCATGGTGTATATGTACCACGTTTCCGTTATCCAGCCTATCATCAATGGCCATTTGGGTTGCTTCCATGTTTTGGTATTGTAAATAATGCTGCAATAAACATATGTGTTCATGTGTCTTTATAGTAGAATGATTTATATTCCTTTGGGTATATTCCCAGTAATGGGATTGCTGGGTCAAATGGAATTTCTGGTTCTAGATCCTTGAGGATTCACATTACTGTCTTCCACAATGGTTGAACTAATTTACATTCCCACCAACAGTGTAAAAGCATTCCTGTTTCTCCACAGCCTCCCCAGCATCTATTGTTTCCTGACTTTTTATTTATTTTTTATTTTTTTATTTTTTATTTTATTTTTATTATACTCTAAGTTCTAGGGTACATGTGCATAACGTGCAGGTTACATATGTATACATGTGCCATGTTGGTGTGCTGCACCCATCAACTCGTCAGCACCCATCAATTCATCATTTATATCAGGTATAACTCCCCAATGCAATCCCTCCCCCCTCCCCCCTCCCCATGATAGGCCCCAGTGTGTGATGTTCCCCTTCCCGAGTCCAAGTGAGCTCATTGTTCAGTTCCCACCTATGAGTGAGAACATGCGGTGTTTGGTTTTCTCTTCTTGTGATAATTTGCTAAGAATGATGGTTTCCAGCTGCATCCATGTCTCTACAAAGGACGCAAACTCATCCTTTTTTATGGCTGCATAGTATTCCATGGTGTATATGTGCCACATTTTCTTAATCCAGTCTGTCACTGATGGACATTTGGGTTGATTCCAAGTCTTTGCTATTGTGAATAGTGCCGCAATAAACATACGTGTGCATGTGTCTTTGTAGTAGCATAATTTATAATCCTTTGGGTATATACCCAGTAGTGGGATGGCTGGGTCATATGGTACATCTAGTTCTAGATCCTTGAGGAATCGCCATACTGTTTTCCATAATGGTTGAACTAGTTTACAATTCCACCAACAGTGTAAAAGTGTTCCTATTTCTCCACATCCTCTCCAACACCTATTGTTTCCTGATTTTTTAATGATTGCCATTCTAACTGGTGTGAGATGGTATCTCATTGTGGTGTTGATTTGCATTTCTCTGATGGCCAGTGATGATGAGCATTTTTTCATGTGTCTGTTGGCTGTATGAATGTCTTCTTTTGAGAAATGTCTGTTCATATCCTTTCCCCACTTTTGGATGGGGTTGTTTGTTTTTTTCTTGTATATTTGTTTGAGTTCTTTGTAGATTCTGGAAATTAGCCCTTTGTCAGATGAGTAGATTGCAAACATTTTCTCCCATTCTGTAGGTTGCCTGTTCACTCTGATGGTAGTTTCTTTTGCTGTGCAGAAGCTCTTTAGTTTAATGAGATCCCATTTGTCAATTTTGGCTTTTGCTGCCGTTGCTTTTGGTGTTTTAGACATGAAGTCCTTGCCCGTGCCTATGTCCTGAATGGTACTACCTAGATTTTCTTCTAGGGTTTTTATGGTATTAGGTCTAACATTTAAGTCTCTAATCCATCTTGAATTAATCTTCGTATAAGGAGTAAGGAAAGGATCCAGTTTCAGCTTTCTACTTATGGCTAGCCAATTTTCCCAGCACCATTTATTAAATAGGGAATCCTTTCCCCATTTCTTGTTTTTGTCAGGTTTGTCAAAGATCAGATGGTTGTAGATGTGTGGCATTATTTCTGAAGGCTCCGTTCTGTTCCATTGGTCTATATCTCTGTTTTGGTACCAGTACCATGCTGTTTTGGTTACTGTAGCCTTGTAGTATAGTTTGAAGTCAGGTAGCGTGATGCCTCCGGCTTTGTCCTTTTGACTTAGGATTGTCTTGGCAATACGGGCTCTTTTTTGGTTCCATATGAACTTTAAAGCAGTTTTTTCCAATTCGGTGAAGAAACTCATTGGTAGCTTGATGGGGATGGCATTGAATCTATAAATTACCTTGGGCAGTATGGCCATTTTCACAATATTGATTCTGCCTATCCATGAGCATGGTATGTTCTTCCATTTGTTTGTGTCCTCTTTGATTTCACTGAGCAGTGGTTTGTAGTTCTCCTTGAAGAGGTCGTTTACATCCCTTGTGAGTTGGATTCCTAGGTATTTTATTCTCTTTGAAGCAATTGTGAATGGAAGTTCATTCCTGATTTGGCTCTCTGCTTGTCTGTTACTGGTGTATAAGAATGCTTGTGATTTTTGCACATTAATTTTGTATCCTGAGACTTTGCTGAAGTTGCTTATCAGCTTAAGAAGATTTTGGGCTGAGACGATGGGGTTTTCTAAATACACAATCATGTCATCTGCAAACAGGGACAATTTGACTTCCTCTTTTCCTAACTGAATACCCTTGATTTCTTTCTCTTGCCTGATTGCCCTAGCCAGAACTTCCAACACTATGTTGAATAGGAGTGGTGAGAGAGGGCATCCCTGTCTTGTGCCAGTTTTCAAAGGGAACTTTTCCAGTTTTTGCCCATTCAGTATGATATTAGCTGTGGGTTTGTCATAAATAGCTCTTATTATTTTGAGGTACGTTCCATCAATACCGAATTTGTTGAGCGTTTTTAGCATGAAGGGCTGTTGAATTTTGTCAAAAGCCTTTTCTGCATCTATTGAGATAATCATGTGGTTCTTGTCTTTGGTTCTGTTGATATGCTGGATTACGTTGATTGATTTGCGAATGTTGAACCAGCCTTGCATCCCAGGGATGAAGCCCACTTGATCATGGTGGATAAGCTTTTTGATGTGCTGCTGAATCCGGTTTGCCAGTATTTTATTGAGGATTTTTGCATCGATGTTCATCAGGGAGATTGGTCTAAAATTCTCTTTTTTTGTTGTGTCTCTGCCAGGCTTTGGTATCAGGATGATGTTGGCCTCATAAAATGAGTTAGGGAGGATTCCCTCTTTTTCTATTGATTGGAATAGTTTCAGAAGGAATGGTACCAGCTCCTCCTTGTACCTCTGGTAGAATTCAGCTGTGAATCCATCTGGTCCTGGGCTTTTTTTGGTGGGTAGGCTATTAATTGTTGCCTCAATTTCAGAGGCTGCTATTGGTCTATTCAGGGATTCAACTTCTTCCTGGTTTAGTCTTGGAAGAGTGTACGTGTCCAGGAAATTATCCATTTCTTCTAGATTTTCTAGTTGATTTGCGTAGAGGTGTTTATAGTATTCTCTGATGGTAGTTTGTATTTCTGTGGGGTCGGTGGTGATATCCCCTTTATCATTTTTTATTGCGTCTATTTGATTCCTCTCTCTTTTCTTCTTTATTAGCCTTGCTAGCGGTCTGTCAATTTTGTTGATCTTTTCAAAAAACCAACTCCTGGATTCATTGATTTTTTGGAGGGTTTTTTGTGTCTCTATCTCCTTCAGTTCTGCTCTGATCTTAGTTATTTCTTGCCTTCTGCTAGCTTTTGAATGTGTTTGCTCTTGCCTCTCTAGTTCTTTTAATTGTGATGTTAGAGTGTCAATTTTAGATCTTTCCTGCTTTCTCTTGTGGGCACTTAGTGCTATAAATTTCCCTCTACACACTGCTTTAAATGTGTCCCAGAGATTCTGGTATGTTGTATCTTTGTTCTCATTGGATTCAAAGAACATCTTTATTTCTGCTTTCATTTCGTTATGTACCCAGTAGTCATTCAGGAGCAGGTTGTTCAGTTTCCATGTAGTTGAGCGGTTTTGATTGAGTTTCTTAGTCCTGAGTTCTAGTTTGATTGCACTGTGGTCAGAGAGACAGTTTGTTATAATTTCTGTTCTTTTACATTTGCTGAGGAGTGCTTTACTTCCAATTATGTGGTCAATTTTGGAAGAAGTGTGATGTGGTGCTGAGAAGAATGTATATTCTGTTGACTTGGGGTGGAGAGTTCTATAGATGTCTATTAGGTCCGCTTGGTGCAGAGATGAGTTCAATTCCTGGATATCCTTGTTAACTTTCTGTCTCGTTGATCTGTCTAATGTTGACAGTGGAGTGTTGAAGTCTCCCATTATTATTGTATGGGAGTCTAAGTCTCTTTGTAAGTCTCTAAGGACTTGCTTTATGAATCTGGGTGCTCCTGTATTGGGTGCATATATATTTAGGATAGTTAGCTCTTCCTGTTGGATTGATCCCTTTACCATTATGTAATGGCCGCCTTTGTCTCTTTTGATCTTTGATGGTTTAAAGTCTGTTTTATCAGAGACTAGGATTGCAACCCCTGCTTTTTTTTGTTCTCCATTTGCTTGGTAGATCTTCCTCCATCCTTTTATTTTGAGCCTATGTATGTCTCTGCATGTGAGATGGGTCTCCTGAAGACAGCAGACTGATGGGTCTTGACTCTTTATCCAGTTTGCCAGTCTGTGTCTTTTAATTGGAGCATTTAGTCCATTTACATTTAAGGTTAATATTGTTATGTGTGATCTTGATCCTGCCATTATGATATTAACTGGTTATTTTGCTCATTAGTTGATGCAGTTTCTTCCTAGGCTCGATGGTCTTTACATTTTGGCATGTTTTTGCAATGGCTGGTACCGGTTGTTCCTTTCCATGTTTAGGGCTTCCTTCAGGGTCTCTTGTAAGGCAGGCCTGGTGGTGACATAATCTCTAAGCATTTGCTTATCTGTAAAGAATTTTATTTCTCCTTCACTTATGAAACTTAGTTTGGCTGGATATGAAATTCTGGGTTTAAAATTCTTTTCTTTAAGAACGTTGAATATTGGCCCCCACTCTCTTCTGGCTTGTAGAGTTTCTGCCGAGAGATCTGCTGTCAGTCTGATGGGCTTCCCTTTGTGGGTAACCCGACCTTTCTCTCTGGCTGCCCTTAAGATTTTTTCCTTCATTTCAATTTTGGTGAATCTGGCAATTATGTGTCTTGGAGTTGCTCTTCTGGAGGAATATCTTTGTGGCGTTCTCTGTATTTCCTGAATTTGAATGTTGGCCTGGCCTGCTAGGTTGGGGAAGTTCTCCTGGATGATATCCTGTAGAGTGTTTTCCAATTTGGTTCCATTTTCCCCCTCACTTTCAGGCACCCCAATAAGACGTAGATTTGGTCTTTTGACATAATCCCATACTTCTTGCAGGCTTTGTTCATTTCTTTTTCTTCTTTTTTCTTTTGGTTTCTCTTCTCGCTTCATTTCATTCATTTGATCCTCCATCGCTGATACTCTTTCTTCCAGTTGATCGAGTCGGTTACTGAAGCTTGTGCATTTTTCACGTATTTCTCGTGTCATGGTTTTCATCTCTGTCATTTCGTTTATGACCTTCTCTGCATTAATTAGTCTAGCTGTCAATTCTTCCACTCTTTTTTCAAGATTTTTAGTTTCTTTGCGCTGGGTACGTAATTCCTCCTTTAGCTCTGAGAGGTTTGATGGACTGAAGCCTTCTTCTCTCATCTCATCAAAATCATTCTCTGACCAGCTTTGATCCGTTGCTGGCGATGGGCTGTGCTCCTTTGCAGGAGGAGATGCGCTCTTATTTTTTGAATTTCCAGCTTTTCTGCCCGGCTTTTTCCCCATCTTTGTGGTTTTATCTGTCACTGGTCTTTGATGATGGTGACGTACTGATGGGGTTTTGATATAGGTGTCCTTCCTGTTTGATAGTTTTCCATCTGACTGTCAGGACCCTCAGCTATAGGTCTGTTGGAGATTGCTTGAGGTCCACTCCAGACCCTGTTTGCCTGGGTATCAGCAGCAGAGGTTGCAGAAGATAGAATATTGCTGAACAGCGAGTGCACCTGTCTGATTCTTGCTTTGGAAGCTTCCTCTCAGGGGTGTACTCCACCCTGTGAGGTGTGGGGTGTCAGACTGCCCCTAGTGGGGGATGTCTCCCAGTTAGGCTACTCAGGGGTCAGTGACCCACTTGAGCAGGCAGACTGCCCCTTCTCAGATCTCAGCCTCCGTGTTGGGAGATCCACTGCTCTCTTCAAAGCTGTCAGACAGAGTCGTTCGCGTTTCACAGGCTTCTGCTCCTTTAGCTGAGCCCTGTCCCCAGAGGCGCCCTGACTTTTTAATAATCACCATTCTGACTGGCATGAGATGGTATCTCATTGTGATTTTGATTTGGATTTCTCTGATGATCAGCGATGTTGGGCATTTTTTTATGTTTCTTGGCTCTGTAAATGTCTTCTTTTGAGAAGTGTCTGTTCATATGCTTTGCCCATTTTTTGATGGGTTTTTTTGTTTTTCTCTTGTAAATATGTTCAAGTTCCTTGTAGATTCTGGGTATTAGATCTTTGTCAGATGGGTAGATTGCAAAAATTTTCTTCCATTCTGTAGGTTGCCTGTTCACCCTGATGATAGTTTCTTTTGTTGTGCAGAAACTCTTTAGTTTGATTAGATCTCATTTCTCAATTTTGGCTTTTGTCACAATTGCTTCTCCTATTTTTGTCATGAAGTCTTTGCCCATGCCTATGTCCTAAATGGTATTGCCTAGATTTTCTTCGAGGGTTTTTATGGTTGTGGGTTTTACATTTAAGTGTTTAATCCATCTTGAGTTAATTTTTGTATAAGATGTAAAGAAGGGGTCCATTTTCTGTTTTCTTCATATAGCTAGCCAGTTTTCTCAGCACCATTTACTGAATAGGAAAGCCTTTCCCCATGGCTTGTTTTTGTCAGGTTTTTCGAAGATCAGATGGTTGTAGATGTGTGGTGTTATTTCTGAGGTCTTTGTTCTGCTCCATTGGTCTGTATGTCTGTTTTGGTACAAGTACCATGCTGTTTTGGTTACTGTAGCCTTGTAGTATAGTTTGAAGTCTGGTAATGTGATGCCTCCAACTTTGTTCTTTTTGCTTAGGATTGTCTAGGCTATGCAGGCTCCTTTTTGGTTCCATATGAAATTTAAAATAGTTTTTTCTAATTCTGTGGAGAATGTCAGTGGTAGTTTGATGGGAATAGCACTGAATCTATAAATTACTTTTGGCAGTATGGCCATTTTCACGACATGGGTTCTTCCTATTCATGAGCATGGAATGTTTTTCCATTTGTTTGTGTCCTCTCTTATTTCCTTGAATTTGTAGTTCTCCTTGAAGAGGTCCTTCATATGCCTTGTTAGCTGCACTCCTAGGTCTTTTATTTTCTTTATAGTGATTGTGAATGGGAGTTCACTCATGATTTGGCTTTCTGCTTGCCTATGTTTGGTGTAAAGGAATGCTTGTGATTTTTGCACATGGACTTTGTATCCTGAAACTTTGCTGAAGTTTCTTATCAGTTCAACAAGTTTTTGGACTCAGATGATGGGATTTTCTAAATAGACAATCACGTCATCTGCAAAGAGAGACAACTTGACTTCCTCTCTTCCTATTTCAATGCCCCTTATTTCTTTCTGTTGTCTGCTTGCCCTGGCCAGAACTTTCAATACTATGTTGAATTGGAGTTATGAGAGAGGGCATTCTTGTCTTGTACCAGTTTTCAAAGGGAATGCCCATTCAATATGATTTTGCCCATTCAATATGATTTTGGCTGTGGGTTTGTCATAGATAGCTCTTATTATTTTGAGATATGTTCCATCAATCCCTAGTTATTGAGAATTTTTAATATGAAGGTACTTTTTGAAGGGTTTTTGTAGGTCTATCTCCTTCAGTTCTTCTCTAATCTTAGTTATTTCTTGTCTCCTGCTAGCTTTTGGATTAGTTTGCTCTTAACTCTCTAGCTCTTTTAATTGTGATGTTAGGAGGTCAATATGAGATCCTTCTAGCTTCCTGATATGGGTATTTATTGTTATAAATTTCCCTCTTGACACTGCTTTAGCTGTGTCCCAGGAATTCTGGTATGTTGTCTCTTTGTTCTCACTGGTTTCAAAGAACTTGATGTCTGCCTTAATTGCATTTTTTATCCAGGAGTCATTCAGGAGCAAGTTGTTAAATTTCCTTGTAATTGTGTGGTTTTAGTGAGTTTCTTAATCCTGAGTTCTAATTTGATTGCACTGTGGTTTGAGAGACTGTTATGATTTCAGTTCTTTTGCATTTTCTGAGGAGTGGAGTGTTTTACTTCCAATTATGTGGTCAATTTTAGAATAAGTGCCAGGTGGCATTGAGAAGAATGTATATTCTGTTGATTTGGGGTAGAGAGTTCTGTAGACGTTTAATAGGCCCACTTGATCCAGAGGTGAGTTCAAGTTCTGTGAATATCCTTGTCAATTTTCTGTCTCATTGATGTGTCTAATATTGATAATGGGTTGCTAAAGTCTTCCACTATTGTTGTATGTGAGTATAAGGCTCTTTATAGGTGTCTAAAACTTGTTTTATGAATCTGGGTGCTCCTGTATTGGGTGCATATATATTTAGAATAGTTAGCTCTTTGTGTCAAATTTTACCCTTTACCATTGTGTAATGCCCTTCTTTGTCTTTTTTGATCGTTGTTGGTTTAAAGTCTGTTTTGCCAGAGACTAGGGTTGCAACCATGCTTTTTTTTTTTTTTTTTTTTTAGCTTTCCATTTGCTTGGTAAATTTTCCTCCATTCCTTTATTTTGAGCCTGTGTGTGTCTTTCCACATAAGATGGGTCTCTTGAATAAAGCACAGTGTTGAGTCTTGACTCCTTATTCAATTTGCCAGTCTGTGTCTTTTAATTGGGGCATTTAGCCCATATACATTTGAGGTTAGTATTGTTATGTTTGAATTTGATTCTGTCATCATGATGCTAGCTGGTTATTTTGCACACTAGTTGATGCAATTTTTCCATAGTGTCATTGGTCTTTATATTTTGGTGTGTTTTTTGCATGGCTAGTACTGGTTTTTCCTTTCCATATTTAGTACTTCTTTTGGGAGCTCTTACAGGGCAGGCCTGCTGGTAATAAAATCCCTCAGTATTTACTTATCTGTAAAGGATTTTATTTCTATTTCTCTTATGAAGTTTAGTTTGGCTGGATATGGAATTTTGTGTTGAAAATTCTTTAAGAATGTTGAATATTGGCCTCCAGTCTCTTCTGGCTTGCAGAGTTTCGACTGAGAGGTCCACTGTTATTCTGATGGACTTCCATTTGTAGGTGACCTGGCCTTTCTTTCTGGCTGCCTTTCACAGCTTTTCCTTCATTTCAACCTTGGAGAATCTGATGATTATTTGCCTTGGGGTTGATCTTCTTATGTAATATCTTAATGGTGTTCTCTGTATTTCCTGAATTTGCATGTTGACCTGTCTTGCTAGGTTGGGGATGTTCTCCTGCATAATATCCTGAAGTGTGTTTTGCAGCTTGTTTCCATTCTCCTGTCTCTTTCTGGTACTCCAATCAATTGTAGGCTCAGTCTTTTTATGAAGTCTCATATTTCTTGGAGGCTTTGTTTATCCCTTTTCATTCTTTTTTTCTCTATTCTTGTCTGCATGTTTTATTTCAACAAGGTGGTCTTCAAACTTGGATATCCTTTCTTTCGCTTGGTTGATTCGGCTGTTGATACTTGTATATGCTTCACGAAGTTCTCGTGCTGTATTTTTCAGCTCCATCAGGTCATTTTTGTTCCTCTCTAAACTGGTTTTTCTAGTTAGCAATTCCTTTAACCTTTTATCAGTTTCTTAGCTTTTTTGCACTGGGTTAGAACATGCTCCTTTAGCTCATTGTAGTTTGTTTATTACGCATCTTCAGAAGCCTACTTCTATCAATTCATCCATCTGATCTCCTGTCCAATTCTGTGCCCTGATGGAGAGACATTGCTATCATTTGGAGGAGAAGCAGCAGTCTGGCCTTTTGGGTTTTCAGCATTTTTTCATTGATTTTTTCTCATCTTTGGGGGTTTGTCTAGTTTCAGTCTTTAAGGCTGCTGACCCTTGGATGGGGATTTTGTGGGGGCCTTTTTGTTGTTGTTGGTGGTGGTGCTGTTGTTGTTGGTTTCTGCTTGTTTGTTTTTCTTTCAGCAGTCTGGTCCTTCTTTTGTAGGGCTGCTGCAGTTTGCTGGTGGTTCACTTCAGGCCTTTTCATCTGATTTGCTCCCGTGCCTGAAGATGTCACTCATTGAGGCTGGAGAGCAGCAAAGATGGATGCCTCCTCCTTCTTCTGGGACCTCTGACCTTGAGGTGCACCAACATGATGCTAGTAGGATCACTCCTGGTGTCTGACAACCCCTGTTGGAGGGTCTCAGCTAGTTGGTTGGCACGGGGAGCAGGACCCATTTAATGAAGCACTTTTTCCGTTGGTGGAGAAGGTGTGTTTTCTCAGGGGAAACCCACTCATCTGGGCTGCCTAGATTCCTCAGAACTAACAGTAGAGGCTAAGTCTGCTGGTCCACAGAGACAGTGGCTTAGGCCCAGGGAGATTTGAATTCTGTCCCTAGCCTCTGGCTGGAGCGATTAGAGATCCTGCAGGGAAGCCCCACCCACTGAGGAAGGATGGGTCAGGGTTAGGCTTTAAGAGGCCCTCTGGCCACAGACTGCCACAGCTGATGTGTTGGGCTGTGGGGACAAGTCTCGGGACCAAGCCGTCCAGCCTCCCTGGCTCCAGCAGGGGAAAAGTGCAGCCTGGAGCTATAGAAATGGGTGCCGCCCTTTCCCCTCCCATGGAGCTTAGTGTGTTAGGCAGTCTTGAGTCCCAGTGCTGGCTGCTGCCCCTCCCCCGAGGTGCTCAAAAGGCTTAGACAGCAGACAACCACAGCCGGTACTGGTCACCCATCCCCCAGGAGTTTGGTAGGCTTAAGCAGATTCCAGCTGAGAGGCTGTAGGAATCTGCATGTCTGGGCTTGGGACGCTAGGTCCTGGTAGCGTGGGTCCACAAGTGGGATCTTCCAATCTATGGGTTGCATAGTTCCGTGGAAAAAGCACAGTTTCCACGGTTAGGTAGCGTGATCACTCATCGCCTCCCTTGGCCTTGGGGTGTGGGTTCCCCTGCCCCATGTGGCTCTCAGTTGGGCTGCAGCACCACACTGCTCTTCCTTCTCTCTGTGGGTCATGCTAGCCTTCTAGTCAATTTTTTTTTTTTTTTTTAGACGGAGTCTCGCTCTGTCGCTAGGCTGGAGTGCAGTGGCAGGATCTTAGCTCACTGCAACCTCTGCCTGCCGGGTTCAAGCGATTCCCCTGCCTCCGCCTCCTGAGCTGGGAGTCAGGCGTGGAGGCGTCCCCTAGCTGGGACTATAGGCGCTTGCCACCACCCCCAGCTAATTTTTGTGTTTTTAGTAGAGAAGGGGTTTAACCATGTTGGCCAGGATAGTCTCAATCTCTTGACCTTGTGATCTTACCCCTTGGCCTCCCAAAGTAGTCAATTTTGATGAAAGAACTTGGATACCTTGGTTGCCGGTGAAGGATTCAACAGACAAATCTTAGTGCTGGCACTAGATCCCTGCCAGCAGCCTTGACTAACCAGAGAGACCAGCCACTGGCTCTACTAACCCACAGAACTAAGCCAGCTGCCCCAAATGGCCAACAAGAATGGTCAGAGTTCTGCCCAGTTGAGATTGCTGGTTAGTAGTCTGGCCTAGCCACAGAGCCCAGACTATAACCACACCAACTAGCAGAGCACAGCCTATAGCCCTGCCTGACAAAGAAGCCTGGCCAGTGACCCTTCCTATCCATGGAATACAGTTAGCAGCCCTACCTAGGCAAGGGACACAATCAGTTATGTTGCCCAACTTTGAGGCACAGACTATGGCCATGCCCAATTGCAGAGTCCAGCCAGTGGCCCTGCTTGACCATAGAGCATAACTAATAGACTCACCTGTCCAAGGACCCCAGTCAATAACCCCCACTTGACCTCATAACACAGGCACTGGCCCTGCCCAACCAGAGACTCTCTCAGCAAGCCTCATCTATCCATGGATACTACCAAATGGCCTATCCCACTCCAGGCTGGGATGACTCATGAAAGTCTTTTCCTGATGAAATAAATCTGTAAAGGATGGAAGAGGGAACGGCTTAGTCAAATGCATAGATACCAATGCAAGGATACAAGCATCACGAAGAATCAGAGGAACATGACATTACCAAAGAAAACAAATAAAGCTTCAATAACTGACTCTAAAGAAATAAGTATCTATAAAGTGACTGACAAAGAATTCAGAATAACCCTATTAAGGAAGTTTGTAACTACACGAAGACGCAGATAGGCAACTAAACAAAATTAGGAAAACAATACATGAACAAAATGAAATGTTCAACAGAGACAGCTGAAGAGTGGAATTATTCAACTAAAAAGTTCAATAAAGAGCTGATAGACTCAGGCAAGCAGAAGAAAGAATCAGTGAACTTGAAGACATCATTTGAAATTATCCAGAGGAGTAAAAATTCAAAAAAATGAAAAACAGTGAATAAACCCTATAAGGTTTATGGGACACTATAAGCAAAACAATATACATATAATGGAAGTCCTAGAATGGGAGTGAGAATGGGGAGAAAGTCTATTTAAAGAAATAATGACTGTAAACTCCCCAAATTTGGGGAGAGAAATGGACATCAAGATTCCTTAGACCCCAAAATTCTCAAATAGATTGATCTCAAAGAGGTATATAGCAAGTAAATTGGCAGAATTCAAAGACAAAGAGATAATTTTGAAAGTAGCAAGAGAAAAGTGACATCACATATGAGGGAGCCTCCATCAGACTATCACTGGATTACTCATCAGAAACCTTGCAGGCCAGGAGAGAGTAGGGTCATATATTAAAAATACTGAAAGCAGTAAAACTGCCAAGAATACTATACCCAGCAAAGTTGTCCTTGAGAAATGAAGGAAAGATAAAGACTTTCCCAAACAAAAGCTAAGGGAGTTTGTTACTACTAGACCTGCCTTACAAGAAATGCTAAAGGGAGGTAAGGGATTTTTTTCAATCTGAAATGAAATAATTATAATTAACAATGTAAAAACATATGAATGTATAAAACTAACTGGGAAAGGTAAATCCAGCCAGCCCTCTGTATCTTTGGGTTTTACATCTGTGAAGTCAACTAACCACAGATTTAAAATATTAGGAAAAAAAATCAACATCAGTACTGAAGATGTACAGACATTTTTCTTGTCATTCTTCCCTAAACAATACAGTGTAAAAACTATTAATATAGTATTTACATTTTATTAGGTATTATAGGTAAATTAGAGATGATTTAACATGGGAAAATGTGCATAGGTTATATGCAAATATTATGCCACTTTACATCAGGGATTTGAGCATCTGCAAATTTTGGTATCCACAGAAATTTCTGGAATCAATCCCCCACAGTGAGGGGCAAGTGTATATAGTTAAATTCAGAATTTTCTAATATTGAAATAGTGTTATGTAAATCAATTTCAACTCTAGTGTAAAAGTTTAAAGGCAAATATTAAAAGTAACTTTAACTGCAGTAATTTGTTAATGAATACACAATATTAAACAGATATAAATTATAACATTAATAACCTTAAATGTGAGTTGGTGGGGAGAATTAAAAGTATAGAATTTTTTTGATGTGATTGAACTTATTATGAGCTTAAAATAAAATGTTATAACTATAAAATATTTTAAATAAGCCTCATGATAGTCACAAAGGAAATATCTGTAGTTGATACACAAAAAATTAAGATAAAGAAATCCAAGCATACCACCACAAAAAGTCAAAAAATCACAAAGGAAAACAGCAAAAGAAGAAGAAAGGAAGAGAGGAACTCCAAAACAGAAAACAACAAAATGGCAATAGTAAGTCCTTACCTGTTGATAATTAACCATAAGTGGATTAAGTTATCTGATCAAGAAACATAGAGTGGCCGAATGGATTTTAAGAAAGAAGAAGAAGAAGAAATCTGAAACTTAGCAGAATAAAGAAAATAATAAAGATGAGAGCAAAAATACATAAAATACAGATTAGAAAGACAATATAAAAGATGAAGAAAATGAAGACTTTGCTTTTTGAAAGACAAAATCGGCAAATTTAGTTAGATAACCAAGAAATAAAGAGAGGATTCAAATCAAATTATGAATGAAAGAGAAGGCATTACAACTGATATCATCCAACCACAAAGGGTCATAAGAGATTACTATGAACAATTATATATCAACAAATGGATAACCTAGATAAAATAGATAATTTTCTAGAAATATGCAACCTACCAAGACTGACTCATAAAGAAATACAAAAATCTGAACACACCAGTAAAGAGTAAGGAGATTCAATTGTTAATTAAAAACTACCCAATAAAGAAGAGAACAGGACCAATGGTGTCACTGGTGGATTCCACCAAATATTTAATGAGCAATTAATGCCAATTCTTTTCAAACTTCCAAAAAATTGAAGAGGAGGAAACACTTCCAAACCTGTTCAATGAGGGCAGCATTACCCCAACACCAAAGCCAGATACGGATACTACAAGGAAAGGAAATCACAGGCCAATATCCCTGATGAAAATAGATATAAAAATTCTCAATTACTAGCAAACAAAATACTAGCAAAATTCAACAATACATTAAAAGGAGCATACACCATGATCAAATGGAATTTATTCCAGGCATGTAAGGGTGGTATGATATACTAAATCAATAAGTGTGATACACCACTTTAACAAAATGGAGGCTAAAAATCATGTGATCATTTCAGTAGGTGCAAAAAAAAGTATTTGACAAAATTCAACATTCTTTCATTATAAAAACTTTAAAAATTGGGTATAGAAGCAATATACCTAAACATGGCAAAGACCATATATAACAGGCCCACAGCTAACATCATACTCAGTGTTGAAAAGCTGAAAATTTTTCTCTAAGATTAGGGGCAAGTCAGGATACCCGCTCTTGCTACTTCTATTCAACATAGTACTAAAAGTCTTAGCCATTGCAAGAGGCAAGAAAAAATAAAAGGCAACCAAATCAAATAGGGAAAAGTTAAACTGCCTCTGATTGCAGATGATATGATCTTATCTATATAAAACCCTAATCCATCCTGGCTAACACGGTGAAACCCCGTCTCTACTAAAAAATACAAAAAATTAGCTGGGCAAGGTGGCGGTCGCCTGTAGTCCTAGCTACTCGGGAGGCTGAGGCAGGAGAATGGCGTGAACCCGGGGGGCGGAGCTTGCAGTGAGCTGAGATCCGGCCACAGCACTCCAGCCTGGGCAGCAGAGCGAGACTCCGTCTCAAAAACAAACAAACAAACAAACAAACAAACAAACAAACAAACAAACAAAAAAAACCCCTAATGACTCCACCAAAGAAAACTATAGAAATAAGAAATTTAGTAAAGCTACAGGGTACAAAGTCAATAAAAATCAGTTGCATGTCTACAAAGTATCTGAAAAACAAAAACAAAAACAAAAATTACGTCATTTACAATAACATCAAAAACAAAATCCTTATGAATAAATTTAACCAAGGGGTGAAAGATCTGTATATTGAAAACCATGTGATATTGATGATAGAAATTGAAGAAGACACCAATAAATGGAAAAATATCCCATGTTTTGGAAGAACCCCTATCAAAATTCCAATGCCACTTTTCACAGAAATAGAAAAAACAATCCTAAAACTCATACGAAACTACAAAAGACCCCAAATAGCCAAAGCAATCTTGAGAAAGAAGAGCAAAGTTGGAGGCATCAGACATTCTGATTTTAAGGTTTTTTACAAAGCTATAGTAATAAAAATGGTATGGTACTGGCATAAAATGAGAAACGCTGACCAATGGAACAGAATAGAGAGACCAGAAATGAACCCATGCCTATATGTAGTCAACTAATATTTTACAAGGATGTCAAGAACATACAGTGCAGAAAGAATAATCTCTTCAATAAATGATATTGGGAAAATGGAATATCTATATGCAAAAAGAAATGAACTCGACCTCTGTCTTATATCACACAAAAAAATTAACTTGAATTAAAGACTTAAATATCAAACCCAAACCAAAAACTTCTAGAAGAAAACATAGGGAAAATGTTCTCTTAGCAATGAGTTGTTTGGATATGACACCAAAAGCACAGACCACAAGAGAAAAAATAAACAAGTAGATCTACATCAAACCAAACAGCTTCTGTTTGATAAAGGAAACAATCAACTAAATGAAAAGATACCCTAGGAAATGGGAGAAAATATTTGCAAACCATATATCTGATAAAGGGCTAATATCTAAAATACAAAAGGAATTCATACAATATAATAGCAAACACAAACAATCTGATTTTAAAATGGGAAAAAGACCTGAAGATATACAAATGAGATCAATAGGTATATGGAAAGGTGCTCAGCATTACTAATGATCAGGGAAATGCAAATCAAACCACAATGAGATATTGTCTCAGACCTGTTAGAGTGGCCATTATAAAAAATACAAGGGATACCAGATGTTTATGAGGATGTGGTGAAATGGGAACCCTTGTACACTGTTGGTGGGAATGTAAATTAGTGCAGCCATTATAAAAAACAGTATGAAGTTTCCTCAAAAAATTAAAAATAAACCTATCATTCATTTGATCCAGCAATGCCATCTCTAGATATATATCTGAAGGAAATATAATTAGTATCTGGAAGAGATATCTGCATCCCTATGTTCATTGTAGCATTATCCACAGTAGCCAAGACATGGAATCGACCAAAGTATCCACTGATGAATGAATAGACAAAGAAAATTTGTATACACATGCATGCGCGCACACACACACACTTACAAAAGAAAACTCTTCAACCTTTGTTCCTTCCAAAAAAGGGAAATTCTGTCATTTACACCAATATGGATGGACCTGGAAGATATGCTAAGTGAAATAAGCCAGACATATTATAGACTTTTGGCCCATAGTCACTTTGTTTTTTTTTGTTTTGTTTTTTTTTAATATACTTTAAGTTCTAGGGTACATGTGCACAACGTGCAGGTCTGTCACACATGCATACATGTGCCATGTTGGCATGCCACACCCATCAACTCGTCAGCACCCACCAATTCATCATTCATATCACGTATAACTCCCCAATGCAATCCCTCCCCCCTCCCCCCTCCCCATGATAGGCCCCAGTGTGTGATGTTCCCCTTCCCGAGTCCAAGTGAGCTCATTGTTCAGTTCCCACCTATGAGTGAGAACATGCGGTGTTTGGTTTTCTCTTCTTGTGATAGTTTGCTAAGAATGATGGTTTCCAGCTGCATCCATGTCCCTACAAAGGATGCAAACTCATCCTTTTTTATGGCTGCATAGTATTCCATGGTGTATATATGCCACATTTTCTTAATCCAGTCTGTCACTGATGGACATTTGGGTTGATTCCAAGTCTTTGGTATTGTGAATAGTGCCGCAATAAACATACGTGTGCATGTGTCTTTGTAGTAGCATAATTTATAATCCTTTGGGTATATACCCAGTAGTGGGATGGCTGGGTCATATGGTACATCTAGTTCTAGATCCTTGAGGAATCGCCATACTGTTTTCCATAATGGTTGAACTAGTTTACAATTCCACCAACAGTGTAAAAGTGTTCCTATTTCTCCACATCCTCTCCAACACCTATTGTTTCCTGATTTTTTAATGATTGCCATTCTAACTGGTGTGAGATGGTATCTCATTGTGGTGTTGATTTGCATTTCTCTGATGGCCAGTGATGATGAGCATTTTTTCATGTGTCTGTTGGCTGTATGAATGTCTTCTTTTGAGAAATGTCTGTTCATATCCTTTCCCCACTTTTGGATGGGGTTGTTTGTTTTTTTCTTGTATATTTGTTTGAGTTCTTTGTAGATTCTGGAAATTAGCCCTTTGTCAGATGAGTAGATTGCAAACATTTTCTCCCATTCTGTAGGTTGCCTGTTCACTCTGATGGTAGTTTCTTTTGCTGTGCAGAAGCTCTTTAGTTTAATGAGATCCCATTTGTCAATTTTGGCTTTTGCTGCCGTTGCTTTTGGTGTTTTAGACATGAAGTCCTTGCCCGTGCCTATGTCCTGAATGGTACTACCTAGATTTTCTTCTAGGGTTTTTATGGTATTAGGTCTAACATTTAAGTCTCTAATCCATCTTGAATTAATCTTTGTATAAGGAGTAAGGGAAGGATCCAGTTTCAGCTTTCTACTTATGGCTAGCCAATTTTCCCAGCACCATTTATTAAATAGGGAATCCTTTCCCCATTTCTTGTTTTTCTCAGGTTTGTCAAATATCAGATGGTTGTAGATGTGTGGCATTATTTCTGAAGGCTCCGTTCTGTTCCATTGGTCTATATCTCTGTTTTGGTACCAGTACCATGCTGTTTTGGTTACTGTAGCCTTGTAGTATAGTTTGAAGTCAGGTAGCGTGACGCCTCCGGCTTTGTCCTTTTGACTTAGGATTGTCTTGGCAATGCGGGCTCTTTTTTGGTTCCATATGAACTTTAAAGCAGTTTTTTCCAATTCGGTGAAGAAACTCATTGGTAGCTTGATGGGGATGGCATTGAATCTATAAATTACCTTGGGCAGTATGGCCATTTTCACAATATTGATTCTGCCTATCCATGAGCATGGTATGTTCTTCCATTTGTTTGTGTCCTCTTTGATTTCACTGAGCAGTGGTTTGTAGTTCTCCTTGAAGAGGTCCTTTACATCCCTTGTAAGTTGGATTCCTAGGTATTTTATTCTCTTTGAAGCAATTGTGAATGGAAGTTCATTCCTGATTTGGCTCTCTGCTTGTCTGTTACTGGTGTATAAGAATGCTTGTGATTTTTGCACATTAATTTTGTATCCTGAGACTTTGCTGAAGTTGCTTATCAGCTTAAGAAGATTTTGGGCTGAGACGATGGGGTTTTCTAAATACACAATCATGTCATCTGCAAACAGGGACAATTTGACTTCTTCTTTTCCTAACTGAATACCCTTGATTTCTTTCTCTTGCCTGATTGCCCTAGCCAGAACTTCCAACACTATGTTGAATAGGAGTGGTGAGAGAGGGCATCCCTGTCTTGTGCCAGTTTTCAAAGGGAACTTTTCCAGTTTTTGCCCATTCAGTATGATATTAGCTGTGGGTTTGTCATAAATAGCTCTTATTATTTTGAGGTACGTTCCATCAATACCGAATTTGTTGAGCGTTTTTAGCATGAAGGGCTGTTGAATTTTGTCAAAAGCCTTTTCTGCATCTATTGAGATAATCATGTGGTTCTTGTCTTTGGTTCTGTTGATATGCTGGATTACGTTGATTGATTTGCGAATGTTGAACCAGCCTTGCATCCCAGGGATGAAGCCCACTTGATCATGGTGGATAAGCTTTTTGATGTGCTGCTGAATCCGGTTTGCCAGTATTTTATTGAGGATTTTTGCATCGATGTTCATCAGGGAGATTGGTCTAAAATTCTCTTTTTTTGTTGTGTCTCTGCCAGGCTTTGGTATCAGGATGATGTTGGCCTCATAAAATGAGTTAGGGAGGATTCCCTCTTTTTCTATTGATTGGAATAGTTTCAGAAGGAATGGTACCAGCTCCTCCTTGTACCTCTGGTAGAATTCAGCTGTGAATCCATCTGGTCCTGGGCTTTTTTTGGTGGGCAGGCTATTAATTGTTGCCTCAATTTCAGAGGCTGCTATTGGTCTATTCAGGGATTCAACTTCTTCCTGGTTTAGTCTTGGAAGAGTGTACGTGTCCAGGAAATTATCCATTTCTTCTAGATTTTCTAGTTGATTTGCGTAGAGGTGTTTATAGTATTCTCTGATGGTAGTTTGTATTTCTGTGGGGTCGGTGGTGATATCCCCTTTATCATTTTTTATTGCGTCTATTTGATTCCTCTCTCTTTTCTTCTTTATTAGCCTTGCTAGCGGTCTGTCAATTTTGTTGATCTTTTCAAAAAACCAACTCCTGGATTCATTGATTTTTTGGAGGGTTTTTTGTGTCTCTATCTCCTTCAGTTCTGCTCTGATCTTAGTTATTTCTTGCCTTCTGCTAGCTTTTGAATGTGTTTGCTCTTGCCTCTCTAGTTCTTTTAATTGTGATGTTAGAGTGTCAATTTTAGATCTTTCCTGCTTTCTCTTGTGGGCACTTAGTGCTATAAATTTCCCTCTACATACTGCTTTAAATGTGTCCCAGAGATTCTGGTATGTTGTATCTTTGTTCTCATTGGATTCAAAGAACATCTTTATTTCTGCTTTCATTTCGTTATGTACCCAGTAGTCATTCAGGAGCAGGTTGTTCAGTTTCCATGTAGTTGAGCGGTTTTGATTGAATTTCTTAGTCCTGAGTTCTAGTTTGATTGCACTGTGGTCAGAGAGACAGTTTGTTATAATTTCTGTTCTTTTACATTTGCTGAGGAGTGCTTTACTTCCAATTATGTGGTCAATTTTGGAAGAAGTGTGATGTGGTGCTGAGAAGAATGTATATTCTGTTGACTTGGGGTGGAGAGTTCTATAGATGTCTATTAGGTCCGCTTGGTGCAGAGATGAGTTCAATTCCTGGATATCCTTGTTAACTTTCTGTCTCGTTGATCTGTCTAATGTTGACAGTGGAGTGTTGAAGTCTCCCATTATTATTGTATGGGAGTCTAAGTCTCTTTGTAAGTCTCTAAGGACTTGCTTTATGAATCTGGGTGCTCCTGTATTGGGTGCATATATATTTAGGATAGTTAGCTCTTCCTGTTGGATTGATCCCTTTACCATTATGTAATGGCCGCCTTTGTCTCTTTTGATCTTTGATGGTTTAAAGTCTGTTTTATCAGAGACTAGGATTGCAACCCCTGCTTTTTTTTGTTCTCCATTTGCTTGGTAGATCTTCCTCCATCCTTTTATTTTGAGCCTATGTATGTCTCTGCATGTGAGATGGGTCTCCTGAAGACAGCAGACTGATGGGTCTTGACTCTTTATCCAGTTTGCCAGTCTGTGTCTTTTAATTGGAGCATTTAGTCCATTTACATTTAAGGTTAATATTGTTATGTGTGATCTTGATCCTGCCATTATGATATTAACTGGTTATTTTGCTCATTAGTTGATGCAGTTTCTTCCTAGGCTCGATGGTCTTTACATTTTGGCATGTTTTTGCAATGGCTGGTACCGGTTGTTCCTTTCCATGTTTAGGGCTTCCTTCAGGGTCTCTTGTAAGGCAGGCCTGGTGGTGACATAATCTCTAAGCATTTGCTTATCTGTAAAGAATTTTATTTCTCCTTCACTTATGAAACTTAGTTTGGCTGGATATGAAATTCTGGGTTTAAAATTCTTTTCTTTAAGAACGTTGAATATTGGCCCCCACTCTCTTCTGGCTTGTAGAGTTTCTGCCGAGAGATCTGCTGTCAGTCTGATGGGCTTCCCTTTGTGGGTAACCCGACCTTTCTCTCTGGCTGCCCTTAAGATTTTTTCCTTCATTTCAATTTTGGTGAATCTGGCAATTATGTGTCTTGGAGTTGCTCTTCTGGAGGAATATCTTTGTGGCGTTCTCTGTATTTCCTGAATTTGAATGTTGGCCTGCCCTGCTAGGTTGGGGAAGTTCTCCTGGATGATATCCTGTAGAGTGTTTTCCAATTTGGTTCCATTTTCCCCCTCACTTTCAGGCACCCCAATAAGACGTAGATTTGGTCTTTTGACATAATCCCATACTTCTTGCAGGCTTTGTTCATTTCTTTTTCTTCTTTTTTCTTTTGGTTTCTCTTCTCGCTTCATTTCATTCATTTGATCCTCCATCGCTGATACTCTTTCTTCCAGTTGATCGAGTCGGTTACTGAAGCTTGTGCATTTGTCACGTATTTCTCGTGTCATGATTTTCATCTCTGTCATTTCGTTTATGACCTTCTCTGCATTAATTAGTCTAGCTGTCAATTCTTCCACTCTTTTTTCAAGATTTTTAGTTTCTTTGCGCTGGGTACGTAATTCCTCCTTTAGCTCTGAGAGGTTTGATGGACTGAAGCCTTCTTCTCTCATCTCATCAAAATCATTCTCTGACCAGCTTTGATCCGTTGCTGGCGATGGGCTGTGCTCCTTTGCAGGAGGAGATGCGCTCTTATTTTTTGAATTTCCAGCTTTTCTGCCCTGCTTTTTCCCCATCTTTGTGGTTTTATCTGTCACTGGTCTTTGATGATGGTGACGTACTGATGGGGTTTTGATATAGGTGTCCTTCCTGTTTGATAGTTTTCCTTCTGACAGTCAGGACCCTCAGCTATAGGTCTGTTGGAGATTGCTTGAGGTCCACTCCAGACCCTGTTTGCCTGGGTATCAGCAGCAGAGGTTGCAGAAGATAGAATATTGCTGAACAGCGAGTGCACCTGTCTGATTCTTGCTTTGGAAGCTTTCTCTCAGGGGTGTACTCCACCCTGTGAGGTGTGGGGTGTCAGACTGCCCCTAGTGGGGGATGTCTCCCAGTTAGGCTACTCAGGGGTCAGTGACCCACTTGAGCAGGCAGACTGCCCCTTCTCAGATCTCAACCTCCGTGTTGGGAGATCCACTGCTCTCTTCAAAGCTGTCAGACAGAGTCGTTCGCGTTTCACAGGCTTCTGCTCCTTTAGCTGAGCCCTGTCCCCAGAGGCGCAGTCTACAGAGACAGGCAGGTTTCCTTGAGCTGCTGTGAGCTCCACCCAGTTCAAGCTTCCCAGCGGCTTTATTTACCTACTTAAGCCTCAGCGATGGCGGGCGCCCCTCCCCCAGCCTCGCTGCTGCCTTGCGGTTAGATTGCCGCAGACTGCTGTGTTAGCAAGGAGGGAGGCTCCGTGGGCGTGGGACCCTCCCGGCCAGGTGTGGGATATAATCTCCTGGTGTGCCTGTGTTACAGCGCAGTATTGGGGTGGGAGTTACCCGATTTTCCAGGTGTTGTGTGTCTCAGTTCCCCTGGCTAGGAAAAGGGACTCCCTTCCCCCTCGCACTTCCCAGGTGAGGCGATGCCTTGCCCTGCTTCAGCTCTCGCTGGTCGGGCTGCAGCAGCTGACCAGCACTGATTGTCCAGCACTCCCGAGTGAGATGACCCCAGTACCTCAGTTGAAAATGCAGAAATCACCGGTCTTCCGTGTCGCTCGCGCTGGGAGATGGAGACTGAAGCTGTTCCTATTCGGCCATCTTGCTCCGCCCCCGTCAGGTGGATCCCATAGTCACTTTGTATTTGCCTAGTGTATATCCGAGAACAGGCAGAACATATTTCCTATTAATTTGCTTATAGCATAGTTTAGAGAGTTAATTTCAGCAGAGAGAACAATCTCTTTCTAGAAAGTGGATTCTCAGGGTGTTGTCAGGTCTTAGCATAGTTTTCCCAGAGACCTTATCTCCATTAAAAAGAAAAAATAATAGGCATGGTAGCGCATGCCTGTAGTCCTAGCTACTCAGAAGGCTGAGATGGGAGGATAATGTCAGCCCAAGAGTTCGAGGTTGTAGAGAGCTTTGATTATACCACTGCACTCCAACCTGGGCCACAGAGAAGAAAAGAGGTTACTTGGCTCATGGTTCTGAAGGCTGTACAAGAAGCATGGTGCCAGCATCTGTTTCTGGTGAGGTCTTCAGGCTACTTGCACTTATGACAGAAGGGAGAGAGGAGCCAGCATGTTTAGAGGTCACATGGCAAGAGGAAGCAAGAAGCGTGGGGTGGTGCCAGTTTCTTTTTAACAACCATCTCTTGCAGGAACTAATAGAATGAAAACTCACTCCTTATGATGAGGAAGGCACTGAGTCATTCCTGAGGGATTTGCCCCCAGTGACCCAAACACCTTCCAAAAGGGATTCACTTCCAACATTGGGGATCAAATTTCAACGTAAGGTTTGTGAGACAAACATGAAAACTACAGCCAATATATTCTGCAGAATTTGGTGATTATTGATAATGGAGATGGAATTTCAGAGAACTCTTTACATTTATTCCCCTGCAGATTGGAGGAACAGATTGCTGATTGTCTTTTAAAAGCAAAATGTTTTTGAAATTTTGCCTGAAATGCAAATGAAAATTTTGCATAAAATTTTGGCCTTCAGAGAGAGAGAAAAAACATAAATATTTGGCAACCTAAGTGTCTAATATTGTGTGGTTAGAAATCTTTTAATGCCTCCTTAGTATGCACTTAAAATGAAAGATTCACACCAACTATTCTAATGCAATACTCTCATTGAATTTAACAACTGTCTTTTCTGCTTTTTAGCTACTATTTTATTTTCACCTTGCTCTTTAAAAATGAATGTTGTATGTGCAAATTATGATGCATATATACTAAGATGTAAGCATAAATGGTATAATCTAGAGTTGTTAAAATGTGTTTTACCTAGTTGTTCCAAGGAAGAAGTTAACACTAATATTTATTAAACCAGGAAAAATTGCTATGCTTACTTTAAGCTAATATATTTTCAAGATTGTTTTCCTACTGTCAAGATCTTTGCAATAGAAAATTAAAATTCTGCACTGTTGTTTTTAAAACAAGCACTTTTCCATTCCACTTCCATTATATTCCATTTTCCATTCAAATAGGCTGCTAATTCTACTACTGGGAAGAGTGCTACATTGAACATATGCATCCATGTGTCTTTATGACAGAATGGTTTATATTCCTTTGGATATATACCCAGTAATGGGATAGCTGGGTTGAATGGTAAGTCCACTTTTAGATCTTTGAGGAATCACCACAGTGTCTTCCACAATGGTTGAACTAATTTACACTCCCACCAACAGTGTGTAAGCATTCCCTTTTCTCCATAACCTTGCCAGCATCTGTTATCTTTTGACTTTTTAATAGTAGCCATTCTCACTGGTCTAAGATGGTAACTCATTGTGGTTTTAGTTTGCATTTCTCTAATGCTCAGTGATGCCAGATTTTTTTCTTTTTTTTTTTTTAATCATACTTTAAGTTCTGAGGTACATGTACAGAATATGCAGGTTTTTTACATAGATATACACATGCCATGGGGTTTTGCTGCACCCATCAACCCGTCATCTACATTAGGTATTTCTCCTAATGCCTAATGCCTCTACTAGCCTCTCACCCCCTGACAGGCCCTGGTGTGTGATGTTCCCCTCCCTGTGTCCATGTGTTCTCATTGTTCAACTCCTACTTATGAGTGAGAACGTGCAGTGTTTGGTTTTCTGTTCTTGTGGTAGTTTGCTAAGAATGATCGTTTCCAGCTTCATCCATGTCCCTGCAAAGGACATGAACTCATCCTTTTTCATGGCTGCATAGTATTACATGGTATATATGTTCCACATTTTCTTTATCCAGTTTCCATATTTCTATCATTGATGGGCATTTGGATTGGTTCCAAGTCTTTGCTATTGTGAACAGTGCTGCAATAAACATACGTGTGCATGTGTATTTATAGAATGACTTATAATCCTTTGGGTATATACTCAGTAATGGGATTGCTGTATCAAATGGTTTTTCTAGTTCTAGATCCTTGAGGAATCGTCACACTGTCTTCTACCATGGTCGAACTAATTTGCTGCCCCACCAGCAGTGTAAAAGCATGCCAATTTCTCCACATCCTCTCCAGCATCTGTTGTTTCTTGACTTTTTAATGATCACCATTCTAACTGGTGTGAGGTGGTATCTCGATGTGGTTTTGATTTGCATTTCTCTAATGACCAGCATTGATGAGCTGTTTTTCATATGTTTGTTGGCTGCATAAATGTCTTCTTTTGAGAAGTGTCTGTTCATATCCTTTGCCCACTTTTTGATGGGGTTGTTTTGTTCTTGTAAATTTGTTTAAGTTCTTTGTAGATTCTGGATATTAGCCCTTTGTCACCAGATAGGTTGCAAAAATTTTCTCCCATTCTGTAGGTGGCCTGTTCACTCTGATGATAGTTTCTTTTGCTGTGGAGAAGCTCTTTAATATAATTAGATCCCATTTGTCAATTTTGGCTTTTGTTGCCATTGCTTTTGGTGCTTTAGTCATGAAGTCTTTGCCCATGCCTATATCCTGAATGGTATTTCCTAGGTTTTCTTCCAGTGTTTTTATGGTCTTAGGTCTTACGTTTAAGTCTTTAATTCATCTTGAGTTAATTTTTGTGTAAGGTGTAAGGAAGGGATCCAGCTTCAGCTTTCTGCATATGACTAGACAGTTTTCTCAACCATTTATTAATTATTTATTAAATAGGGAATCATTTCCCTATTGCTTGTTTTTGTCAGGTTTATCAAAGATCAGATAGTTGTTGACGTGTGGCATTATTTCTGAACCCGTTGTTCTGTTCCATTGGTCTATATATCTGTTTTGGTACCAGTACCATGCTATTTTGGTTACGGTAGCCTTGTAGCATAGTTTGAAGTCAGGGAGCATGATGCCTCCAGCTTTGTTCTTTTTGCTTAGAATTGTCTTGGCTATGCAAGCTTTTTTATGGTTCCATATGAACTCTAAAGTAGTATTTTCCAATTCTGTGAAGAAAGTCAATGGTAGCTTGATGGGGATAGCATTGCATCTATAAATTACATGCTGCATTATGGCCATTTTCACGATATTGATTCTTCCTATCCATGAACCTGGAATGTTTTTCCATTTGTTTGTGTCCTCTCGTTTTCTTGAACTGTGGTTTGTAGCTCTCCTTGAAGAGGTCCTTCACATTCCTTGTAAATGGTATTCCTGGGTATTTTATTCTCTTTGTAACAATTTTGAATGGGAGTTCACTCATTATTTGGCTCTCTGTTATTGCTGTATGGGAATGTTTGTGATTTTTGCACATTGATTTTATATCCTGAGACTTTGCTGAGGTTGCTTATCAACTTAGGGAGACTTTGGGCTGAGACAATGGGGTTTTCTAAATAGAAAATCATGTCATCTGCAAACAGAGACAATTTGACTTCCTCTTTTCCTAATTGAATACTCTTTATTTCTTTCTCTTGACTGATTGCCTTGGCCAGAACTTCCAATACTATGTTGAATAGGAGTGGTGAGAGAGGGCATCCTCATCTTGTGCCAGTTTTCCAAGGGAATGCACCCAGTTTTTGCCCATTCAGTATGATATGGGTTTGTCATAAATAGCTCTTGTTATTTTGATATGTTCCATCAATACGTAGTTTATTGAGAGTTTTTAGCATGAAAGGCTATTGAGTTTTGTCGAAGGCCTTCTCTGCATCTATTGAGATAATTGTGGTTTTGGTCATTAGTTCAGTTTATGTGATGGATTATGTTTATTGATTTGTGTGTGTTGAAACAGCCTTGCCTTTCCAGGATGAAGTGACTTGATGGTGGTGGGTAAGCTTTTTGATCTACTGCTGGATTCAGTTTGCCATTATTTTATTGAGGATTTTCACATCAATATTCATCAGGGATATTGGACTGAAATTTTCTTTTTTTGTAGTATCTCTGCTAGGTTTTGATATTAGGATGATGCTGGCCTCATAAAATGAGTTATGGAGGATTCTCTCTTTTTCTATTGTCTGGAATAGTTTCAGAAGGAATGGTACCAGCTCCTCTTTGTACCTCTGGTATAATTTGGCTATGAATCCATCTGGCCCTGGACTTTTTTTGGTTGGTAGGTTATTAATTGCTGCCTCAATTTTAGAACTTAATTTTGGTCTATTTGGGGATTCGACTTCTTCCTGGTTTAGTCTTGGGAGGGTGTATGTGTCCAGGAACTTATCCATTTCTTCTAGATTTTCTAGCATATTTGCACAGAGGTGTTTATAGTATTCTCTAATGGTAGTTTGTATTTCTGTGGGATGGGTGGTGATATCCCCTTTATCGTTTTTATTGCATCTATTTGATTCTTCTCTTTTTTCTGCTTTATTGGTCTTGCTAGTGGTCTATTTATTTTGTTGATCTTTTCAAAAAACTAGTTCCTGGATCCACTAACTTTTTGAAGGGTTTTTTGTGACTTTATCTCCTTCAGTTCTGCTTGGATCTTATTTCTTGCCTTCTTTAAAATTTGTTTGCTCCTGCTTCTCTAGTTCCTTTAAATGTGATGTTAGGGTGTCGATTTTAGATCTTTCCTGCTTTCTCTTGTTGGCATTTAGTGCTATAAATTGCCCTCTACACATTGCTTTAAATGTGTCCCAGAAATTCTGGTATGTTGTGTATTTGTTCTCATTGGTTTCAAAGAACATCTTTATTTCTGCTTTCATTTCTTTATGCACCCAGTAGTCATTCAGGAGCAGGTTGTTCAGTTTCCATGTAGTTGCACAGTTTTGAGTAAGTTTCTTAATCCTGCATTCTAATTTGATTGCACTATGGTCTGAGAGACTGTTTGTTATAATTTCTGTTCTTTTACATTTGCTGAGGAGTGTTTTACTTCCAATTATGTGGTCAATTTTAGAGTAAGTGCAATGTGATGCTGAGAAGAATGTATATTTTGTTGATTTGGGGTGGAGAGTTTTATAGATGTCTATTAGGTTAGCTGAGTTCAATTCCTGGATATTCTTGTTAATTTTCTGTCTCTATAATCTGTCTAATCTTGACAGTGGGGTGTTAAAGTCTCCTACTATTATTGTGTGGGAGTCTAAGTGTCTTTGTAGGTGTCTAGTAACTTGCTTTGTGAATCTGGGTGTTCCTGCATTGGAAGCATATATATTTAGGATAGTTAATTCTTCTTGTTGCATTGATCCCTTTACCATTGTGTAATGGCCTTCTTTGTCTCTTTTGATCTTTGTTGGTTTAAAGTCTCTTTTATCAAGAGACTAGGATTGCAACCCCTGCTTTATTTTGCTTTCCATTTGCTTGGTAAATCTTCCTTCATCCCTTTATTTTGAGCCTATGTGTGTCTTTGCACACGAGATGGGTCTCCTGAATACAGCACACTGATGTTTCTTGACTTTTTATCCAGATTTCCCTCTATGTCCTTTAACTGGGGCATTTAGCTCGTTTACTTTTAAGCTTAGTATTGTTATGTGTGAGTTTGATCCTGTCATTATGATGCTAGCTGGTAATCTTTACCGTTAGTTGATGCAATTTCTTCATAGCATCAATGGTCTTTACAATTTGTTATGTTTTTGCAGCGGCTGGTACTGGTTGTTCCTTTCCCACGTTTAGTGCTTCCTTCAGGAGCTCTTGTAAGGTAGGTCTGGTGGTGACAAAAATCTCAGCATTTGCTTGTCTGTAAAGGATTTTATTTCTCCTTCACTTATGAAGCTTAGTTTGGCTGGATATGAAATTCTGGGTTGAAAATTCTTTTCTTTAAGAATGTTGAATATTGGCTCCCACTCTCTTCTGGCTTGTAGGGTTTCTGCTGAGAGATCTGCTGTTAGTCTGTTGGGCTTGCTTCCCTTTGTGGGTAACCTGACTTTTCTCTCTGGCTGCCCTTAACATTGTTTCCTTCATTTCAACCTTAGTGAATCTGATGATTATGTGTCTTGGGGTTGCTCTTCTCAAGGAGCATCTTTGTAGTGTTCTCTGTATTTCCTGAATTTGAATTTTGGCCTGCCTTGCTAGGTTGGGGAAGTTCTCCTGGATAATATCCTGAAGAGTGTTTTCCAGCTTGTTTCATTCTTCCCATCACTTTCAAGTAAGGCAGGAGACCACCCCTTATATTGTCTTATTTCCAATTTCTGCCTCCGAAGAAAGAAGAAGTAAAAACTGAAAGGCAGAAATGAAATCCACAAACAGACATCCCGGTGCCACACCCTGGGCCTGGTAGTTAAAGATCGACTCCTGACCTAATCGGTTATGTTATCTGTAGATTACAGACATTATATAGAAAAGCACTGTGAAAATCCCTGTCCTGTTTTGTTCCGATCTAATTACCCGTGCATGCAGTCCCCAGTCATGTACCCCTTGCTTGCTCAATCAATCACGACCCTCTCACCCACACCGCCTTAGAGTTGCGAGCCCTTAAAAGGGACAGGAATTGCTCACTCAGTGAGCTCAGCTCTTGAGACAGGAGTCTTGCCGATGCTCCTGGCCAAATAAACTGCTTCCTGCTTTAATTCGGTGTCTGAGGGGTTTTGTCTGTGGCTTGTCCTGCTACACAGGTACACCAATCAAATATAGTTTGGTCTTTTCATATAGGCCCATATTTCTTGGAGGCTTTGTTCCTTTCTTTGCACTCTTTTTTCTTTAATCTTGTCTCCACTTTATTTCATTGAGTTGATCTTCAATCTCTGATAGTCTTTCTTCCACTTGATAGATTCAGCTATTGATACTTGTGTATGCTTCACGAAGTTCAGCTCAATGAGGTCATTTATGTTCTTCTCTAAACTGGTTATTCTAGTTAGCAATTCATCTAACCTTTTTTCAAGGTTCTTAGCTTCCTTGGATTGGGTTAGAACATTCTCCTTTAGCTTGGAGGAGTTTGTTATTACCCACCTTCTGAAGCCTACTTCTGTCAATTTGTCAAACTCATTCTCCATCTTGTTTTGTTCCCTTGCTGGTGTGGAGTTGTGATCCTTTGGAGGATAAGAGGCATTCTGGTTTTTTGAATTTTCAGACTTTTTGTGCTGGTTTCTCCCCATCTTTGTGGATTTATCTAATTTTAGTCTTTGACATCGGTGACCTTCAGCTGGTATCTCTGAGTGGACGTCCTTTTTGTTGATGTTGATGCTATTCCTTTCTGTTTATTAGTTTTCCTTCTAATAGTCAGGCGTCTCTGCTGCAGGTCTGCTGGAGTTTGCTGGAGGTCCACTCCAGACCCTGTTTGCTTGGGTATCACCAGTGGAGGCTGCAGAACAGCAAAGATTGCTGGCTGTTCTTTCCTCTGGAAGCTTTGTCCCAGGGGGCACCCGCCAGATGCCAGCCAGAGCTTTCCTGTATGAGGTGTCTGTCAGCCCCTACCAGGAGGTGTCTCCTAGTCAGGATACATAGGAGTCAGGGACCCACTTGAGGAGACAGTCTCTCCCTTACAGAGCGCGAATGCTGTGCTGGGAGATCTGCTACTCTCTTCAGAGCTGCCAAGCAGGAACATTTAGTCCTGCTGAATCCCTGCCCCAACCACCCCTTCCCCAGCGTGCTCTGTCCCAGGGAGGTGGGGGTTTTGTCTATAAGCCCCTGACTGGGGTTGGTGCCTTTTGTTCAGAGATGCCCTGCTCAAAGATGAGGGACTCTGAACAGGCTGTCTGGCTGCAGTGGCCTTATTGAGCTGTGGTGGACTCAGCCTAGTTTGAACTTCCTGGCGGCTTTGTTTACACTGTGAGAGTAAAACTGCCTACTCCAGTCTCAGCAATGGTGGACGCCCCTTCCTTCACCAAGGTTGAGCGTCCCAGCTGAGCTCAGACTGCTGTGCTAGCAGTGAGAGTTTCAAGCCAGTGGATCTTAGCCTGCTGGGCTCTGTGGGGGTGGGACCCAACGAGCCAGACCACTTGGCTCCCTGGCTTCAGTCCCCTTTCCAGGGGAGTGAACAGTTCTGTTTCACTGGTGTTCTGGGCACCACTGGGGTAGGAAAAAAAAACTTCTGTGGCTAGCTCAGTGTCTGCCCAAATGGCACCCTGTTTTGTGCTGAAAACCCAGGGCCCTGGTGGTGTAGGCACAGGAAGGAATCTCCTGGTCTGTGGGTTGTGAAGACCATGGGGGAAGCACTGTATCTGGGCCGAAGTACATGGTACAGTTCCTAATGGCTTCCCTTGGCTGGGAGAGGGAGTTCCCTGACTCCTTGTGCTTCCTGGGTAAGGCGATACCCCGCCCTGCTTCAGCTCACCCTCCTTGGGCTGCACCCACTGTCCAACCAGTCCCAATGAGATGAACCAGGTACCTCATGCAGGAATCACGCACCTTCTGCATCGATCTCACTGGGAGCTGCAGACCAGAGCTGTTCCTATTCATCTTGCCAGCAATCCTTGCTGAAACTTTTTTTCATATGGCTGTTGGCCACATGTATGTCTTCTTTTGAAAAGTATCTGTTCATGTCCTTTGCCCACTTTTTAATGGGGTTGTTTGTTTCTTGTAGATTTGGTTAAGTTTCTTATAGATGCTGGATATTAGACCTTTGTCAAATTTTTGCATAGTTTGCATTCTGTAGGTTGTCTGTTCACTCTGTTGATGGTTTTCTTGCTGTGCAGAAGCTCTTTCATTTAATTAGATACCATTTGTCAATTTTTGCTTTTGTTGCAATTACTTTTGGTATCTTCATCATGAAGTCTTTGCCAATTCCTATGTCCTGAATTGTGTTGCCTAGGTTGTCTTCCAGGGTTTTTATAATTTTGTTAACCCAGTAATCTTAATCCTACAGCGATGAAAAAGTTTATTTGTTAAGTTTACATTTTTGGTAAATTTCAAAATACATCCAATCTTGAGTTTCACTTTGAGAATACCTTCAGAAATTATGATTCTGTGAATTTTAAACCTTAATTAGTATTTTAAAATATTTATTTGATGGCTTTATGACCATGGGACTCAACACTCTTCAACAAATTTGTGAGTTAGAGTTGCAGTAATCCCTCCCAACTGATTAAGGCAGAGAACCTTAATGTAGAGAGTGGTGTAGAACCTCTCTCTGAAGCTCAGGCTCACAAATATTTCTTTGCCTTCAGCTGAGAGTGCTTTAGACTTGGAATCTGAATCAAACTTAGTGCCAAGTCTTATGAAGTGAAAGGTCACCTATTTAATGGAAAGGTTTTAATTAAATGAGAATAGCTTTTTGTTATATAAAGAGAAAGTAAGCAAGTTCCAAAATGGAGACTGAATAGTTATTCTAATAAGAAAATCAGACTTAGAAACATAGCAAAGTTATTCATTACTTTCTTGAATAAAAGTTTATTTTGTGCTATTTACCTGTTTTAATTTTTACAATGGAGTATATTTCTTATATTAATTTTTAAATTACAGTAGGTATTGCTGGGTCATCTCCCTTAGAATATGAAAAATAGAGTATGAATACTGAAGCTCTATTGCTGTTAGAACTGGAGATAAACTGTATGTGCATTACAATTAAAACTCACCTTTCAATATTTATTATTTTATTTTATTTATTTATTTATTTATTTTTGAGATGGAGTCTCACTCTGTCGCCCAGGCTGGAGTGCAGTGGCTGGATCTCAGCTCACTGCAAGCTCCGCCTCCTGGGTTCCCGCCATTCTCCTGCCTCAGCCTCCCGAGTAGCTAGGACTACAGGTACCCGCCACCTCGCCCGGCTAGTTTTTTTGTATTTTTAGTAGAGACGGGGTTTCACCATGTTAGCCAGGATGGTCTCGATCTCCTGACCTCGTGATCTGCCCGTCTCGGCCTCCCAAAGTGCTGGGATTACAGGCTTGAGCCACCGCGCCCGGCCAATATTTATTATTTTAAAAACAAATTTTCAAGCCAGACATACGATTAATTCAAAGTCAAAACCAACAATGTCATCCAAGATTAGCCATTTGTATCACAAAACTGAAAATGCTTCTCAATTCTGTAGATAAGTGTATGGATGTTCATTATTGAGTTTATGGATTACTATGGTTAATTTAAACAATAGGAACCATCTGTGTGGAGATTTGCAGTAAAGCTAAATTAAACATTGAGGAGCAAGCAAGTTTAATGTACACATAAACAAATATGCTTATTATAATTTATATTTGGGTGAGCTGATACTGATTGCTTCAGTTGTTTCAATGTTTGGGTACCAACTGCCTCCATTTTTTTCACTTCTATTTTATATAAAAACTTTAAATCAGCCCTTTAGTGAAATTAGTCTATTGAAAATCTTCTGAGAAATCTGATGATTTTGTAATTGCCAGTGCCAATAATTTTTTTAATATATTTAAATCAAAGTTTAATATACATGTAGAAGAAAATGCACAAATTGTAACTGCACAGCTCAATGTATTCTCTTTCTTAAAGGCAACCACTATCTTAACTTAATGGTTTAGTTTTGCCTAATTTTTTAGCATCCTATAAATATAATCACATAGTACGTGTGTGTGTGTGTGTGTGTGTGTGTGTCGGCTTTTCCTCCACCCAATATTTTTGAAATTCTTCTATGTTGTTAGGTGTAGCTATTTGTTCCAGTTTTTGTAGAGTATTCCACTATAGAACATATCATAATTTATCTCTTTTACTGCTGATGGATATTTGCATTTATAGCTAGGTTTGGGCTATTATGAATAATGCTTCTATGAACACTTTTGTGCACATATTTCTATTAAATTGTATATTCACAAGTGGATTGTTTTGTCATAGGATGAATATTCTTGACTTTTGTAGATAATGCCAAGAAGTTTCTCCAAATGGTGGTAACGATTTATGCTTCCATCAGTGATGTATTCTAGTGATCAAGTTCTTCAAATATAGTATTTCAAGTTTTGAATTTTAGCTATTTAAATAGGCGATTACCGATATTACATCTTTATTTGCATTTCCTTGATTACTAATGAAATTCATTACTTTTCACAAAGCTGATGTTTATTTGGATTTTCTATTTTGTGCGGTGCTGGTTCAAGGCTTTTGCTCATTATTTTAAAAACATTATTTTTTCTTATTAATTTGTTGATATATACGTAAAATATCTCCTCCCAGTCTGTGGCTGTTTTTTTTTTTTTTTTGTGTGTATGTGTGTGTGTGTGTGTGTGTGTGTGTGTGTGTGTTTAACTGTCTTAACTGTATCATATGACGAACGTAACTTTTAGATTTTAAAAAAGTCAAACTCATCGGTTTCTTTTAATTGTTAGTACTTTTTCTGTGTCCTGTTGCAGAAATTCATTTCTCATCCTGAAGGCATGAGACTATTTCTTTTATTGTCTTCTAGATGTTTATTAATTTTCCTTTTATATATCGCATTTGGACATTGTGAGAGTTAAAGAAAAAGCCAAACAAGGCTTGTAGGAGCATTAACCCATAAAAGTGGAGGATCTTTAAGTTTCATATGAAGTCAAAGACTCAAACAGTTTTTACTTTAACCAAAAATTACAACATATCTTCCAAGATTCAGGAAAAATAAAGTAGAAATAGCATTTTTAGAAGCAACAGGAGGTAGAGTTCTGCCTGTCATCAGTGTGTTTTGTGACTTTCCACTTAATCGGATTGCAGAACTCCTGAGTGTGCTCAAGAGTGAATTGCTTTGGAATGGGAGGAATGCAAGCCCAGCTTCCCTGAAGACCACCACTGGGGAGCAGCAGATTTCACGCAGGGGAAAGCCTTTGACCTTGCAGGAAGGACAGTATATCTCAGTTAAGAGATATATGTTTGGAGAAAATCATAGTCCTTGTTTTTTCCCATGCAGATGGATTTTTATCTGAATTCTGATGTGTTTGTCACCAAACAGAAAATAAAACAAGAGCCACTTAACCAGAAGATGAAAGTTTCAAAGGAAATAAGCTTCACAATTACTCAAGATGGAATCGATTCTATGATATTTTTCCTACAAACTTTTATTTTACATTTCCTGATTAGCAATACTTTCATGAAAAGTTAACAAATGAAATGAAAGTATATTGTATTAGTCCGTTTTCACACTGCTGATAAAGATATACCTGAAACTCGGCAATTTACAAAAGAAAGAGGTTTAATTGCACTCATAGTTCCACATGGCTGGTGAGGCCTCACAATCATGGTGGAAGGCAAGGAGGAACAAGTCACATCTTACGTGGATGGCAGCAGGCGAAAAGGGCTTGTGCAGGAAAATTCCCATTTTTAAAACCATCAGATCTTGTGAGACTCCTTCACTACCATGAGAACAGCACAGGAAAGACCCACTCCCATGATTTAGTCATCTCCCACTGGATCCCTCCCACAACACATGGGAATTATGGGAGCTACAAGATGAAATTTGGGTGGGGACCCAGAGCCAAACCATATGATATGCATAGATGTGAAGATAAATATTCTGGTTCCACTTATCCTTGTAAATTAGTTTTCAAAGTAGTTCTGATACTTTTAAAGAAATTAATGATAATTAGAGTAGTCAGGATTTCCTGAACTGAGTCTTGAATGGGTTCACTTTTTGTCATTTGAAAGGATTTGAGTAAAGAAATCACAGAAATGTGAATGACATTGATTGGTCTAGGTTCTTGTTGGGTGGAAGATGGTGGAAAAGTTTTCAAATTTACATAAGGCCTGATTTGGAATGTGTTGAAAACTAGGCAGAGAGGTTTGGGTTTGATGCATCAGAAAACATTGAAAACTTTTGGATAAATTTAAGAGTGTTGAAAAGCAATGTTTAAGAAAGGTGGCTGGGTGCGGTGGCCCGCACCTGTAATCCCAGCACTTTGGGAGGCCAAGGTGGACGGATCACCTGAGGTCCAGAGCTCGAGACCAGCCTGACCAACATGACGAAACCCCATCTCTATTAAAAATGCAAAATTAGCTGGGCATGGGGGCACTTGCCTGTAATCCCAGCTACTTGGGAGGCTGAGGCAGGAGAATCACTTGAACCTGGGAGGCAGAGGTTGCAGTGAGCCGAGATCGTGCTGTTGCACTCTAGCCTGGGTGACAAGAGTGAGACTGTCTCAAAAAAAAGAAAAGGAAAGAAAAGAAAGGCTAATTGTGCAGTGATAAACAGAAGGAAATGAAATGGCAAGATCCTGTGATAACAGGCCAGCTGAGGAGGCTTCCAAAGAGAAGATGTGGTCAGATGGAGTAGAGAGCACTTTTCCAATCAGAAAAGCCTGGTAGTACTGCTACCTTTATCACCTAGCGTCTCTGAGCCTACTTCTTGTATAAATCAGGAATCTTTTGATGGCAAGTAATTGAATTCCAACTCAATCTAGATTTAAGAAAAGAAGAAATTTCTTGCATAATTACTGGACTGAACTAGAGATTTGAAACCTGCCAGAATTATCTCTTCTTCTCTAAGGAAGTTGGGGAAAGTTTCACAGTGGGGTAAGGGATGTGACTATTCATAACTTTGTGCTCACCTCTTCTTCATTGCCAAAGAGAAAAGGGCTCTTTCCACAATTGAAGTCTTTAAGTTTTTTTTTTTAATTTAATTTTAATTTTTTGAGATGGAGTCTCGCTCTGTTGTCAGGCTGGAGTGCAGTGGTGCAATCTTGGCTCACTGCAACCTCTGACTCCCTGGTTCAAGTGATTCTCCTGCCTCAGCTTCCTGAGTAGCTGGGATTACAGGCACATGCCACCATGCCCGGCTAATTTTTGTATTTTTAGTAGAGATGGGGGTTTCACCGTGTTGGCCAGGATGGTCTTGAATTCCTGATCTCATGATCCACCCACCTCGGCCTACCAAAGTGTTGAGATTACAGGCATGAGCCACCACACCCAACCGAAGTCCTTAAGTTTTGAGAAAAGGCTAACTTACAACCTTAGGCAAGTTTCTTGAATCTCTGTGCCTCTGTCTCCTCTTCTGATAAATGGGAAAAACAATAGGACTTACATCATAGGGTTGTTGTAAGGAGTAAATGACTTAAAATATTTAAAGTGTTTGGAATAGTTGCCAGCACAAAGCTGTTGTTATTGTGTGATTAATTGTTGTTGCTTTCTCACCCCGGGACATCTCTGTGGCCAGAGGGTGATCTAAATATGTCTGGGAGCAGGAATGAGAGCATTGTCATTGGCATCACAGGAATGGGGCAGAGCAGGAGCCTCAGAGGAAGAAGTGGGAAAGGAAGGTGTGTCAGCCAAACAAAAACAGCTTTCCACTGTATTCCTCATCCATAAAATAGCTTTATTATTAAGTTCAATGTGACTGTGAGAATAATGATGTATGTGAAGTGCCTGTCATGTGGCAGGCCTTCAAGATATGATAGTTACTTAATCTACACATGACAAAACCATAGCCTGGGCTGGTTACAGTAATGGGCATTAATGAAATTATTATTTTGAAGGAAAATCAGAAGGATCTAGATTGGCTTGTGGATTGTATTGATGGTGGCCAGGGGCTGTGACTTTGGATGTTTTCCTATTAGGCTGTGCCTTATAACAGAGCAGTCATACTTACATATGTTCACATTAAAAGCATGTCTTGTTATTTCCTCCTATGGCCCTGGGAGGGAGTGGGAGTGTTCCTCAGGAAGAGGTGCATCCTGCAGTCTCTCTAGCTGGGTGGTATTTGGTCCATGCTACAGTCTAAACAGCCTGAAGGGTGCCAGGATCCTGGGTTATACTTCTTTCAGTCAGAGGCTGTGGCCTCTTTAGTCACTATCTCAGCAGACAGATAAGTGTCCACAGCTGGCCAAAGAGAATACTGCTATCCCCAACCCATAATGGGAGAGGGTGTCCTTTTTTTGTGAGGCTAACAGGAGTATTGTGGTTCTTACTAGTTGCTACCAGATGACTCAGTTATTCCACTCTTCGCCTCATCTCAATATCCATGTTATTCAAAATCCAAACCAACACTTACATCATCATATTACATTGTGATAGTTAATTCTACATGTCAACTTGATTGGGTCATGAGTGTCATGGGCTGCTGGCTGACCATTATTTCTCATCCTTTTGTGCCTCTGAGGATGTTTCTTGAAAACATTAGCATTTGAATGGGCAGACTGAGTAAAGCACATGACCCTCCCCAGTATGAGTGGTCATCATCCAGTCCCTTGAGGGCCTGAATAGAACAAAAAGGCCAAGAAAAGTTTAATTGACTCTGCTGAACTGCTTGATCTGGGACATCAGTCTTCCTCTGTTGGTGCTCCTGGCTCTCAAGTCTTTAGACCCAGACTGGAATCTATACTGTTGGCTCTCAGGCTCTCAGACCTTGGAACTACATCACCAGCTTTCCTGGGTCTCTAGCTTATAGATTGCAGACTGTGAACCTTCTCAGACTCCATAATGCCTGAACAACAACTAAATAAATTCCATCCTATATATATGCACTATCTCCCATTGGTTCAATTGCTCTGGAGGACCCTGACCAATACATACAGTTCATAAATTTTGGTGTCTAGTCTTCTACTAATTAAATTAATAATCTAATGATCATCTTTTAAAAAATCAATTATATGATACTTTGAGAATGGAAATCCAGGCGCAAGAGAGATAATCCCAGACCTTTTTCAACATCAGAAATAAAAGAGGCTTTTAAGGCCTCAGCTGAGAGACATGAAAATATTTTTTCATTTTAAATCCTTTAGAATGTATAAGGGAGAATACACAAACACCCAATGATCCTTGTGTCTGTCATGTGCTCGGGATGAGCAAGAAAAACTGCATTGCAAATCCTAGCAAGCTTTTAACTGTGGCATTGCTCTGAAAACAAATTATGTGAAAGGAGTTTTATAAGCATTTGATTGACATCAATTCTCACAGGAAAGAAAAAGCCTGGGAAGAGAATGAGGAAGAAAAAATTGAACTTCTGATTTGTAGTTCAAGAGCACAGCAGACTAAAGAGAATTAAATAAAGGAGGTTAGGGAACAAAACAGAAAAGAAGGTAGAATATAAGTGGTATAAAGGAAGCTACAGAGGATTCCATAGAACAGAAGATTATGGGGTATCTTTGTTTCAAGATAGTACTCTCTAATGTGTGGGAAATTGGGAGCGGGTTTATTATTTCTGAGGGTTATTTGATTTCATGTTAAGTGTTGATGACACTCATTGACTAGAGTTTTATTTGACACACAAAATCCCTAGTTTGTACCTAAAATTTTATTATTTCTTTATAATCTTAATAATCCTGAGGTTGCCAAATGTGTATGCACATATACCTGTTTGTGTGTGTGTGTGTGTGTGTATATGTGTGTTCTTTGTAGGAACACATCCAAGATGGGTGCAACCAGCACTACTATTTCCTTCTCCAACAAAATTGTAATACAATATATATTATATTACAAATTTTAATTGTATTATAATTATTATGTATTATTACAATTATTATAATATAATAATATTATAATCCTGTTATAGAAGAAAAAAGTAGTGCAGGTTGCACCCATCTTGGATGTGTTTCTATTACAAATATACCTCATCTGCTCATGTATCAGCTTTATGCTAACTTTGTTATTAATGCATTGGTTGACTTTGGAGTTAGAGCCTTCTAAATTACCTGCTTGTATTGAGCAAATGAATTAATAATCACCATTCCCCATCCGAACTAGTTAATCGCAGTGGAGCAGTAGCAGTAACAATTTCTACCTCTCTAGTATTTTACAGTTTACAAAGTGCTCTCACAGATTTATCTCATTTGATAAACAGATGTACAAATGAGTGCTGTATGCATGCAACTAGCTCTTTTGGCAAACAAAATGCTATAGTTAAGTGAGGGTATGTATCTCTTTTCTTACAACCATAGGTATTGATTTCTATACCAAGCCCTATTTCAATAAAAAATTTAAGTAGACAAATATAAGTTGCAACATGAACAATAGGTTTAGTTAATACAAAAGACATAGAAAGCATGTTAATAGCCAAAATTGCTGTACTCTACTCACTGAGCATCAGACAGTACCACAGAAAAGTAAAACAAGCTCCACTGCTGATTAAGATTAATTGAAAAGATTCACAGAAAGTAGAAAAGTGCAGCTCAATTTTGCTTTAAAAACATTAAATATATTTAGCACATGTGTTTCTTTTTGTAATTAATTTATGGCTGATTATCATTTAAAACAGTTTGATTTAATGTTTTTCTTACAGCTGTATTGAGGGTTATTGATATATAATGAATGGCATATATTTACAGTGTACAATTTGATGAGCTTTGGCATACACGTACACTCATGAAACCATTACCATAATCAAGATAATAACATACCCATTACTTCCTGATATGGTTAGGCTTTGTGTCCCCACCCAAATCTCATCTTGAGTTGTAATCTCCATAATTCCCATAATCCCCACGTGTCAAGGGAGAGACCAGGTGGAAGTAATTGAATCATAGGGACAGTTTCCCTCATTCTGTCCCTGTGATAGTGAGTGAGTTCTGATGACATCTGATGGTTTTATAAGGAGCTCTTGCCCCTTCATTCGGCACTACTCCTTCCTGCCGCCTTGTGAAGAAGGTGCCTTGCTTCCCCTTTGCCTTCTGCCATGATTGTTAAGTTTCCTGAGGCCTTCCCAGCCATGGTGAACTGTGAGTCAATTAAAACTCTTTCCTTTATAAATTACCCAGTAAACTGTACATTTGTATCCAACTCTCAGTAAACTGGATAATTTATAAAGGAAAGAGATTTAATTGACTCACAGTTCAACATGGCTCGGGAGGAAAGGTGGAAGAGCCCCTTATAAAACCATCAGATCTCATGAGAACTCTCAGGCACTTCTTGATTATCAGTTGAAAATGGACTAATACACCCTTAAAATATTTCTAAGGCTCCTCTGTAATTCTCTTCCTTCTCCTCTATTCTCCAGGTAACTACTCATCTGCTTTCTATAGATTAGTTCACATTTTTTAGAATTTTATATAAATAGACTAATACAGTGTGTGCTCTTTTTTTTGTCTGAATTCTTTCAGCACAATTAATTTGAGATTCATCCATGTTCTTAATATGTGTAAATAGTTCTCTCCTTTTTTATTGCGAGTGGTATTCCATTGGATAAATAGTCTACAATTTGTTTATCTATTAACCTATTGATGGAAATGTGCTTTTTCTTTCATTTTGGGCTTGTTACAAATGCTGGGAATATTTATGTACAAGTCTTTTTATGGACATATGTTTTCATTTATCTTGGGTAAATACTTAGGAGTGGGATGGCTGGATCATATGGTAAGTATATGTTTAACTTTTTAAGAAACTGTCAAACTGTTTTCAAAAATAGGAGTAACAGAAATTGTTTATAAAACAAACATTTCTTCAACATAAAATTTGACTTACATTGTTTAAAACAGTTGATTCCTGGGGCAGAGTGAGAGGAAGCGGGGAGATTGTTCACAATAATTAATGAATATTTTAGTACTTTTGATTGACATGCTAAAGTTTGCACCAGTAGATTTTTTTCAGACTATTTCATGCTATTGTTCCAAATATCATCTCATTATTCATCCAAGGCATCCATTTCATTGAAAGGCTATGGCACAAATATGTCAGTCATTTGTTCTGCATCTTCCCTTGTTTATATTGAGGTTAATAGAAAGATCATTACTAAAATATCCATGTTTGGAATTTCATTATATGGAGAATTTAGTTATATATACAGATTACTTAGTTACAAATACAGATTAATTGAAAGCAGAGGCCTAAAAAAAAGATTTATTTCTGGAAGTACATACACATTTCCTTAGAATCAGTAAGTAACCAAGTTTGATAACCCAGCTGTAGGACATAGAGAGTTGGATACAAACTTACAGATACCAGTACCAAGCTCCCCATTTTGTATGGGGTTTTCTACCTTTAACAAGAAAGGAGAGGGCAAGTCATTCTTCCTTTAACATGAAAATAGCTGTAGCTCCCATTCCACATAGAGAGCCAGCATCTCCCATTCTCCAGCCTCCTCCCTGCCCCTTCCCATATCATTAGAGATTTTGGAGCCCATGTTTCTCCTAGTCATCTCTGGCTTTAAATTCCTGCTTCTACTGTACTCCTGATCTCCTTTGTGTCTTGCCTCCTGTAGCTGATCTCCTGTGTGTGCCTCCCACATCAACACAAACATGGAATAGCCCATTTATCTTTAATCCCACAAAGTCATATAAATATAGGCTCTTGTATGCAGCAGAGTAGTAATCTAGGTTTGCAGAAATGGAAAGTGCAGTAGGGATTGCATCACAGCACAGCACACAATTTAATTGAACATTAAGCGTTATTTTTCCAGAGGTCTTCAGCTACCTGCCTTAGAAAATTTCTGCCTACTGGTGAAACCCCGTTTCTACCAAAAAGTATAAAACATTAGCCAAGTGTGGAGCATGCACCTGTAATCCCAGATACTCAGGAGACTGAGGCAGGAGAATTGCTTGAAACTGGGAGGCGGAGGTTGCAGTGAGCTGAGATTGTGTCACTCCAGTCCAGCCTGGGCGACACAGTGAGACTCCATCTCAAAAAAAAAAAAAAAAAAAGAGAGAAAAAGAAAACGTCTGCCCACTACTATATTCCTCTTCCCTTCACTCTTTCTCTAGTCCTTTGTCTTTCTCCACTTCTTTAAGCGTCCTGAAATCCCGCTAACTCTTTCTCTCTATACATACAGGGTTTCAGAAATGACTGTGTTTTAATACAGATAGAGCAGTACTTCTCAAACTTAGTATGCATATGGATCACCTGGAGATTGTATTATAATATAGATTCTGATTCAGTGGGTCTGTTTTCTGTTGCTCTAACTGAATAGTTGAGATGGATGATTTATGAAGAAAAAGAATTTATTTCTTACAGTTCCGAGGGCTGGGAAATCCAAGGTTGTGGTAACACATCTGGTGAGGGCTGTCTAGCTGCTGGGGACTCTCTGCAGACTCCGAGGTGGCTCAGGGCATCACATGGTAAGGGGGCTGAGTTGCTAGCTCAGGATTCGCTCTCTTTTATATAACTCACTCATGCCCCACTCTTATGACCTTATCTAATCCTGATTACCTTCCAAATGTTCTGCTTCTTAAATACAATGGTTGCATTTCCCATCCTCTTAATACTATTACAATGGGGATTATGTTTCAACATGACTTTTGGGGGTGGGGACAAACATTCAAACTGTAGCAGTGGGTGTGGTGTGGGGCCTGAGATTCTGCTTTTCCAACAGCCCCCAGGTACTAGCAATCCTGCTGGTCCAAGGACTAGACTTTTGGAAACACCAGATGGGGCCAATCCAACTCTGATCCTGATCTATTTCTGAATTACCTTTGTCCATCCCAGGCATCCTCAACTGGGGTCATTTTTGCCCCCCAAGGGACATTTGATAATGTCTGGAGATATTTTTGACTGTCACATTGGGGAGAGGCCAGGGATATTCCTGAACACCCTACAATGCACAAGTCAGTCCCCCACCCCAAAAAAGGAATTATCCAGCCCAGAATGTCAATAATGCTGTGGTTGACAAACCCCATTTATTGCAATGCTCTAAACTGTTTTTCTGAACAGAAGACCATCTACCTGGTGTCTCCACCCTAAAAGAACACTTGTGTGGATATTTTGAATGTTAACACTGCTGAGGCTTTGCTTCCTTAGCTCAGTTGCTGATTTCTATTTAAAGAGTGCATCTTCCTCTTCTAGAAATTAAACTCCCTATTCTTCTGCTTGTATTTGAAGGCAGAAGCAGCTGAAGTCAGTCGTATTGTTTTTGTTTGTTCACTTTAAGTATCAATAAAAATTTTTTCGGCCAAGAACAAGTGCAGTATAATGTATATTTATTGTTATGAGTGCATGTTATTAATGAGCCTCTTCTTTATCTTCTCCTAGTTTTATTCTCTGCTATCTTGGCACTAAGAGATAAAAAGAGATCTCAAACATCCTCCTAGCATAAAAATATCATTTTATAAATATACAAGGAAAGCAACTACTTTACTTGATGGAGTTCTGCTTTAGGTTAAAGAATGCCCTCTCCTTTTCTCAACGTCTACCAGTGATGTGCTGGTCACAGTCCTAGTTATTTGAAGGTTGTTTCTAAATGAAGTATAAGACCGATGATGAGTGGTCCCCAAATAATACTAAAACACCTTGCCAAAATTGGGAACTTACCAACGGTGAACTTTGAGGGACTGGTATTCCTAACATTCCTAAGGAGGAATGGAGAGGTTAGTATTACCGTACTAATCCAAGACTATTCCCGCCATGGAGGTTTGAATTATGTGAAAGGGAATAGTCAAGGATTAGTATGATAATACTAATTAGTACCCGATGGAGGGCATTGTCTTGGATTAGGTACGATAACATTTATTCGTACCCAGTGGAGGGAATACTCTTGGATTAGTATGATAATTAAAAGTAAGGGCCAGGTATGATGGCCCATGCCTGTAATTCCAAGAATTTGGAAGCTGAGGCAGGAGGATTTCTTCAGGCAAGAAGTTTGAGATTAGCCTGAACAACATAGTGTGACCCTGTTTCTCCAAAAAATTTAAAAATTAGCCTAGTTTTAGCGAAGTAGTTCCTTCTACCAGAACTGGGTGTAGAGGTGTGTGCCTGTAGTCCCAGCTACTTGGGAAGCTTGAGGCAAGAGGCTTGCTTGAGCCTAGGAGTTTGATGCTACAATGATTTATGATCCTACGATCCTGCTGTATCTGGAATTTGTAGGTTCTTGGTCTCACTGACTTCAAGTAAGAAGCCACAAACCCTCATGATGAGTGTCACAGTTCTTTAAAGTTGGTGTGTCTGGAGTTTGTTCTTTCTGATGGTCGGACATGTTTGGAGTTTCTTCTTTCTGGTGGGTTTGTGGTCTCACTGGCTTCAAGAGTGAAGCTGCAGACCTCCACAGTGAGTGCTACAACTCAAAGATAGTGCAGACCCAGAGTCATCAGCAACAAGATTTATTGCAAGGAGCATAATAACAAAGCTCCCACAATGTGGAAGGGGACAGCAGTGGCTTAGCACTGCTGTAGCCTCTTTTATTCCCTTATCTGGCCCCACCCACATCCTGCTGATTGGTCCATTTTACAGAGAGCTGATTGGTCCATTTTACAGAGAGCTGATTGGTTCATTTTACAGAGAGCTGATTGGTCCATTTTGACAGGGTGCTGATTGGTGCGTTTCCAATCCCCAAGCTAGACACAGAGTGCTGATTGGTGCATTTACAATCCTTTAGCTAGACACAAAAGGTCTCCAAGTCCCCACTAGATTAGCTAGACACAGAACACTGATTGGTGCATTTACAAACCTTGAGCTAGACACAGGGTGCTGATTGGTGCATTTACAATCCTCCAGCTGGACATAAAAGTTCTTCAAGTCCCCATCAGATTAGCTAAATACAGAGTGCTGATTGGTGCATCCACAAACCTCCAGCTAGACACAGAGTGTTGATTGGTACATATACAATCCTCCAGCTAGACATAAAAGTTCTCCAAGTCCCCACCAGACTCAGGAGCCCAGCTGGCTTTGCATAGTGGATCCTGTTTCTCGGAGCTGGCAGAGATGCTCCTCATTCCTGTGCTGCCTGCCTGCACTCCTCAGCCCTTGGGTGGTTGATGGGATCTGACTCCATAGAGCAGGGATCGGTGCCTGTCAGGGAGGCTTGGGCCGTGCGGGAGCCCACGGTGGTGGGGGTTCTTGGGCATGGCGGGCTGCAGGTCTGGAGCCCTGCTCCCTGGGGAAGCGGCGGAGGCCCCGCAAGAATTTGAGCATGGTGCCTGCCAGCCTGCAGTGCTGGGGGACCTGGCACACCCTCCACAGCTGCTGGCCCGGGTGCTAAGCCCCTCACTGCCCAGGGCCTGAGGCAGCGGCCAGCCGCTGGGAGTGCTGGCCGGCGGAGCCTGTGCCCACCCAGAACTCCCGCTGGCTGGCTTCCCGCCATGCTCAGCCCTGCTTCCCGCCCACGCCTGTCCGTCCACACCTCCCTGCAAGTAGAGGGAGCCGGCTCCAGCCTCAGCCAGCCCAGAGAGGGGCTCCCACAGTGCAGCGGTGGGCTGAAGGGCTCCTCAAGCACAGCCAGAGAGGACGCGAGGCTGAGGAGGTACCTAGAGCGAGCAAGGGCTGCTGGCACATTGTCACCTCTCACTGCCACTGCACTTGACTGGGTGATGAAGCAAGACCTTGTCTCTAAAAATAAAAAAAAAAAAAAAAAGTTAAAAAGTAGGTCTGCAGCTAGAGTTCCTGGGTTAGAACCTTAGCTGTACCAATTGCTGTGTGACCTTGACAGTGCAAGGCAAGGCAAGCTCTGTAACCTTGGCAGGCAGCTGTAGGGTACATATAATGTAGGGTTTAGAATGATAGACCCTGGAGTTGTGCAGTGCACAATCTACACAGGCATAGATGTAGCCTTTCATCCTTGGGCACTTTTAAAAATCATTCTTTGCCTCTTTTCTTTTGTAAATGAAGATAATAACTACATACCTCATAGGGTTGGTGAGAGTTTTAAATGACTTCATATTTATGAGGTATTTAGGGCAGAAGCTAGCACATGATAAGCATTCAATAAATGCCACATTGTCTTAATTTTATTTATGATATAGGACAGAGAGATAGTAGGGATTTCCATGAAATACAAGAATTTTCTGTTGCTTTGGGAAAAACTATAGAGTAGAGGAAGTAGAAGGAGATTGGATAATAACAATAATATCAAATATTCTCTATTGTTAATATAATAATGCAACTCTACTCAAAATTAATAGGACAAAATTCTAGACAATTAATTATTATGAATCCAAACACCAGGCTCAATTCTCACCCTACCTGATCCATATCAGCCTCATTTATTTTAGAAAAGTGTTTACAAAACTGACTTAACACCATTCTCCCAGGTTTTCTGAGGTGTTGATCAATGGATCAGACATATAAAGAACATCTTCTACATCTTTACGCAACCCCTACTAAAACCATATCTATTACATTACCCAGCATAGTAAAGATTGTTGTCATTTGTTCCAGGACTTACAGTTAGGCAAGTGATAGTCTCTGGAGAAAACAGTATAGGTAAGTTACACAGCTGTGAAGCTATCTGCAGAGCTAAATTTAATATTTAGAGAATTACATCACCCTCAGTTTCCTTTTTCTGTATTAACTTAGATCTCTGTCTTAACTTTATTTCCCTGTGTATATGACTATGTGCCTTTTCTATAAGATCAAATTCTTTTATGGAAACAGGAAAGACATTACACATTTATTTAAAAGGTAGTAATATGTTTGATAACATCTCTACCATTTTTCAGGACATTCAGGCTTAAACCTTATAATCCTCTCTTTTTCCTTCCCTTCATTCCTGAAAGCTATGTCACATAGATTTTTTTCTCTAGAAAATTTGTATAGCCATTTTCCCCTTCATCCCTATTGTTCTCACTGTAGTCCAGGATCTTACCATATTACATTTAGATTATTATGACATCCTCCCATCTGACTTCTTGGCCTTATGTGTGTCCCCTTGAATCCAGCCTCAGTATTCATATTCAGTAAGTGCCACTTTCATCAGGACATTCCTATGCTCAAAAATGTACTTTGGTTCTCGATTTTGTCTCTAAGTTTTACCTTCGTTGCCTGGCCCTTTGGCTGTATCGTACTTGCTTCTCTGACCTTTCTTTCTTTTAACTCTTTGAACTTCTAGTATTGAAACTCCACTCTTTTTTAGCTTGTTTCTTCACTGCCCCATGCCTCTGTCTCCAAACCTTTGCTTATGTTTCTCTCACCAAGGGTGCTTATCTTCTCCCCTCCCCTGCTCAGTTGAAATGCATTTTATTGGTTTTTAAGCATTATCATAACAGGTGGCATAAAAGTTTCTCTTAGGGAAAGAATCATGTTTGTTTAGGGAACAAATCTTGATAAGGTGCGCTTGGAGTGAAAGGTGGAACCTTGAAGGCATGGGTTGCAGCATCCAAGGAAGAAAAATAGCCAAGTCCTCTGCGTTAGAAATGGAGATGGAGAGAACCGGGAATGAGAGAGGAGAGGGGAGAAAGGGAAGGGTCAAGCAACAAGGCGGAATGGTTTAAGAACAGGGATTTTCAGTACTCAATTTGAAATTATTTTCTTTACTGGTCTCCATTGTCTCCAATTTTCACTTTGATTTGCTCTTGTTAGTTGAGTTTCACATTTGATTCAATGCAGAAAATCACGTTGTTTTCTCTTGAGCTAGATTTTAAGCTACTTGAGTATAGAGGTTACAACTTATATTCATTCAGAACTCACCACAGGGCCAAGCACAGAGCTGGGCAAGCGCATATGCAACTGACCATTGATGGAATCTACCTTTAAATAGACATGATGACTAATACTCATGATATGTGCAGCTGGCAGAGTAACAGAATACCCAAAGGTTACAGGAAAGTAAATTGTTGTAAAACGTGTTTTTGGTAAGTGAGCTAAAATGTCCTAGTTTACAGCAGAAGTTGGCAGGTTTTTTCTGTAAAGGGACTGATAATAATTATTTTTGCTTTGTAAAGCATAACCTCTTTGTCACAACTATTCAAGTTTGACCTGTGGTCTATGCAAAAGCAGCCATGGATAATAGGTAAACAGATGACTATAGCTATGTTTTGATAAAACTTTACATATGGACACTGAAATCTGAATTTTATATACCTTTCATGTGAAGAAGAAGTATTCTTTTTCTAATCATTGTCAACAAGTTGAAAACGTAACAGCCATTCTTAACTCATGGGCTGTCTAAAACCAGGTGGTGGGCCTGATTTGGCATTTTAGTCTCAATAGGTTACCTCTGATTTAGATAATCCATCTTACTTGCTTCTGTGTTTTATGAAATAAGCTCTTATTTTAAAAAATATACTTTATATCCTGGGAATTCTGTATGTGATTTTGTTTAAAATTAGGATTTCCAGCTTTTAAAAAACGTTTGAGTACTCTTGATCATGATTTTAGACCATCATCAAATGGTTATTTTTCTCTTGAGTCACTGTTAGAGCTTTGAACTGTATACCAGAGCTGTCAATCATAAATATCTTGAATACATGGGTTGAGAGAAAACATATATAGAACATGATTATTCAAGCACTTCCATATTAGATGGCCATATCTCAAAAACTGGGTTTTTTTCCTTAATCACTAGAACAGTTAGAGATTGTTTAAATTAACATCTTCTGTTTTTTTTTTTGATACGGAGTCTCGCACTGGGCTGGAGTATAGTGGCATGATCTTGGCTCACTGCAACCTCCACCTCCTGGGTTCAGCGATTTTCCTGCCTCAGCCTCCCGAGTAACTGGGATTCAGGCGCCCGCCACCATGCCCAGCTAATTTTTTGTATTTTTAGTAGAGATGGGGTTTCACTATGTTGGCCAGGCTGGTCTCAAACTCCTGACCTCGTGATCTACCTGCCTCGGCCTCCCAAAGTGCTGGGATTACAGACATGAGCCACTGCGCCTGGCCTTCACTTAACTTCTTAAACGTTTGTCCATTTGTTTGCCTTTGCTTTGTTGATGTTAAAAAAAAGAAGGAAAAAAGGATATAAAGAAATGTATGTGCATTTGCATCTTTGCCAGTGTTGGAGGACTTAAAATATATCTACATTAAATGTGTACAACATCCCTAAGCTTGGTATCTGATGACTTTACAAATATTATATAAGCTTGAAAGCCAACATTCAGAAGAATATTTTGGCTTCAGACTGAAAATAATGCAAAGCTGCGGTTTTCTTGCAGAAATTCCTAAAGTTAGAGCTTTATTTGCCTAGGGAAGAAATTCATAATTCAGTATTCCCTGTTAGTTTTTCTGAATCCCAAAAATGCTGGAGTCTAATTCATATGCTACCCCTCAAACTTTCGTTTTGTGTTTCTTCCCACCAAGGGTCATTTAGCTTTAAAATTTTATTAACCATTTTCATAAAGATGTCACAATGTATTGAAGGGATTATCAAAAATATTTTTAAAAAATCATCCTGATAACTCATTTTATGTTGATTATATGCCTGACTCACCATGGTTACAACACATTCTAAATTTATCCAAAAAGCCTAGAGAAAGAAATGAGGAAAGATAGAAAAGGATGATGATACCAGGAAAATAAAAATACACTTCAGTAAACCTCTGGAAAAGAGGCATAGGAATTTTCACTCAAATGAATGCAAATACATATGTCCCACAGTAGAATCAAATAGGGCGTGATTCATAACCCAATTGCCACCTAGTGTGATTTATCAATATAATTTGCTTTCTTGTTGCTATATTAAATTGTGCTTGGAGAAGGTGCCAATTTCTTCTAGTTTTAATACGTTTTTCCTATTGTGATTGGTGTTTAAGTTTGTATCTTAACCAAAAAAAAACAGTTGAAGAAAGGAAGAAAACAGTTACATTTGGTTTATTAAAAATGTCTTTCTTCTAGATTACTGTGGTCTCTGGATGTCCCTCACACAATCACAGTGGTAAAGCTAACAGAAAGGCATATTTCAGAATTATATCTTTCAATCTAGGCATGTATACTTAAAGTTGGGGGTAGATGTTAATTAGAAAATCCATATTGGTTTTCAAACCATTAATACTTATGACGACTAAATAGAAACAGGGAATATATTTTTCCAACTAGAAGCAAAACCACTGGAAGTATAGGCAGACACACACACACACACGCACACACACACACACACGCACAATTTGGGCCCCAACGGAGTATAAGAGCAATGCTGACTAGTTCATTTTTGAAAATTCAGTAAAACTGTTATGTAAATGTGGAAGATGATTATTTGGTAGGTTGACTTTTTCACTTTTCTTCAACTGGTTATTTTTGTGTTACTTAGCTACAATCTGTGTGTTGGAAATTAATGCGGTGATCAGAAGTATAAGGTTATGAATGACCAATCAGAGAGAGAGACAAAAGAGAAAAGAAGGAAAGGAAGAAAGTTTTTATGTGGGTCCCCGGGAATGGCTGGATGATCTTTTTCCCCTAGCATCTATTTTTTGAGATTATAGTGACTATAAAATTCACTCAGCCGAGGAGGATGAAAATCAATTTTTAATTTACAAGCTTGTCAAGCAGATTACTAAGCAGCTTAGGGGGTTGTTTGTTTGTATTTATGTTCTCAGTCAATGACAGAATTAACTTTAATTGTATATAATGAGATTTGAGAGATTTTAAGTGTAAAAGCCACAAATGCAAAGCTTTTGGTAATTTTCTGAGCTTTTACCACCTCACCAATCCCACTGGGAGCCCTATATTCAAGAAAATGAGATAAAGTTTTCATCTTTTTTTTTTTTTTTTTTTAATAGAGACGAGGTGTTACCATGTTGACCAGGCTGGTCTGGAACTCCTGGCCTCAAGTGATCTGCCCGCCTTGGCTTTCCAAATTGCTGGGATTACTGATGGGAGCCACCACAACCGGTCAGGAATAAGTTTTTAAAGGATAATAATTATTTTAGGAGTTTTCCTTAGTTATCTCTCTCTTCAGTTATAGTCAAAGACAGGAGTTGACAAATTAAGGCCCGGGATCAGATTCAGTCAGCCATTTGTTTTTATAAGGTCAGAATGCTTTTATATTTTGAAATGATTAAAAACAAAAAAGTTATCCTGAATAATTTTCATGTGAAGGTTATATGAAATTCAGTTTTCGGAGTTCACACTGAAGTTATTGGAACACAGCCACGCTCATTCACTAATGGATTGTTTATGGCGGCTTTTGTGCTATGACACCAGAGCTGAGTGGTTGAGGCAGAGATGGTATCACTGCGAAGCATAAAATATTTACCACTTGGCTGTTTACAGAAAAAGTTTGCCAACTCCTGCTCCAAGATAGTCTTGTCCACAGATTATGCATCCAACTTAAGGAAACGACAAAAAAAAAAAAAAAAAAAAAAAAAAAAAAA
>NC_045441.1:105314238-105420452 GCF_002776525.5 Piliocolobus tephrosceles
ATAAACAAATTAGATGGTTGGCAAATCTATCTTATTGGGCTGTAAATGCCTGGCCAAAAACATTGGAATTTAGTGAAGAAAATTAGAATGCAGGTTAGTTAGGCGTCTTATTGCTTAGACTGTATCTGTAGAGTTTGTTTTAGTTTTTGTTTTGTTTTGAGATAGAGCCTCATTCTGTCACCCAGGCTGGAGTGCAGTGGCACGATCTCTACTCACCACAGTCTCCGCCTCCCGTGTTCAAGCGATTCTCCTGCCTCAGCCTCCCGAGTAGCTGGGATTATAGGTGTGTGCCACCACACCCAGCTAATTTTTGTATTTTTAGTAGAGATGGGGTTTTGCCACATTGGCCAGACTGGTCTTGAATTCCTGACCTCAAGTGATCCGCCCACCTCGGCCTCTCAAAGTGCTAAGATTAGAGGCCTGAGCCCAGCCTATTTTTTCTATATAATAAAATTGGAAATAGTTTCATCCTTCTTTACCAGAACTTGTGTGGCATCATGAACAACAATAGTTACAGATGAGACTATAACTTGTAAGAGTGATACAGATGTCAAGAATTAAGGTATGTCTGTAATATACCCATCCATCAAGAACACCTAATAAGTAGTCTCAAACTTTTTCTGATCATGTGCCACCAGCAACAAAATTCATGAAACGTAATTCCCACTATTTTTTTTTAAATACCTCTATTGAGATACAGTTCACATCCCATATAATTCACCCAAAGTGTACACTTCAATTTTTTTTATTTATATTCATGGGAACATGAACAACCATCATCACAGTCTATTTTAGAGCATTTTCATCACCTCGAAATGAAACTCCATACTCTTTAATTATCATTTTCTTATCCCCCCATTTCCATAGCCCCTAGCAACCACTTATGTACATTGTCTGTATACATTTGCCTATTCTGATCATTTCATATAAATGGCATCATAGCATATGTGGGCTTATGTTACTAGCTTCTTGCACTTAGCATAATGTCTTCAAGATACATCCATGTTGTAGTATGTATCAGTACTTAATTCTGACAGATAGAAGCAGCTAGCTCTCTGAGTCTCTTCTTACAAGGGCACTGATCCCATCATAAGGGCCTAGCCCTCATGATGTCATCTGAACCCAGTTACCTCCCAAAGACCATCACATTGGAAGTTAGGACTTCAACGTATGAATTTTAGAAGGACACAATTCAGTCCATAGTACTGTTTGTCAGATCTAATGTCATCGTCATTCTTTTTACCTTGTAAAGTAGCTGACAAGAGCTTTTACCAGGAGTCAAAGTAACAGATTTGCCATTTTCTTACTGTGTGCCTGTATTTGCATTATCATCATTTCTCCTTTTATTTCCTTTTTTCTTTTTTCTTTTTTTTAAAGATGGAGTCTTTCTCTGTTGCCCGGGCTGGAGTGCAGTAGCATGATCTTGGCTCACTGCAACCCCTCCGCACCAGGTTCAAGCAATTCTCCAGTCTCAGCCTCTGGAGTAGCTGGGACTACAGGCGCACACCACCATGCTTGGCTAATTGTTTTATTTTTAGTAGAAATGGGGTTTCACCATATTGGTCAGGCTGGTCTCGAACTCGTCGCCTCAGGTGATCCACCTGCCTCAGGCTCCCAAAGTACTGGGATTATAGGCGTGAACCACCGTGCCGGGCCTATTTGTTGTTTTCTTTTTCTTTCTGTTTTTTGTTTGTTTGTTTTTTGTAATTATACTTTAAGTTCTGAAATACATGTGCAGAAGGTGCCGGTTTGTTACATAGGTATACACGTGACATGGTGGTTTGCTGCACCCATCAACCTGTCATATACATTAGGTATTTCTCCTAATGCTGTCCCTCCCCTAGCCCCACAGCCTCCGACAGGCCCTGGTGTGTTATGTTCCCCTCCCTGTGTCCATGTGTTCTCATTGTACAAGTCCCACTTATGAGTGAGAGCATGTAGTGTTTGACTTTCTGTTCCTGTGTTAGTTTGCTGAGAATGATGGTTTCCAGCTTCATCCATGTCCCTGCAAACGACATGAAGTCATCCTTTTTTATGGCTTCATAATATTCCATGATATATGTGTGCCACATTTTCTTTATCCCAGTATATCATTGATGGGCATTTGGGTTGGTTCCAAGTCTTTGCTATTGTGAACAGTGCTGCAATAAACATACGTGTGCATGTGTCTCTATAGTAAAATGATTTGTAATCCTTTGGGTATATACCCAATAATGGGATTGATGGGTCAAATTGTATTTCTGGTTCTAGATCCTTGAGGAATCGCCACACTGTCTTCCACAATGGTTGAACTAATTTACATTCCCACCAAAGTGTAAAAGCGTTCTTATTTCTCTACATCTTCTTCAGCATCTTTTGTTTCCTGACTTTTTAATGACTGCCATTCTAACTGGTATGAGATGGTATCTCATTGTGGTTTTAATTTGCATTTCTCTAATGACCAGCGATGATGAGCTTTTTTCCTGTTTGTTGGCCACATAAATGTTTTCTTTTGAGAAGTGTCTGTTCATATCCTTCACCAACTTTTTGATGTTTTTTTTTTTCTTGTAAATTTAAGTTCTTTGTGATTCTGGATATTAGCCCTTTGTCAGATGGATAGATTGCAAAAATTTTCTCTCATTCTGTAGGTTGCCTGTTCACTCTGATGATAATTTCTTTTGCTGTGTAGAAGCTCTTTAGTTTAATTAGATTCCATTTATCGATTTTGGTTTTTGTTGCCATTGCTTTTAGTGTTTTAGTCATGAAGTCTTTGCCCATGCCTGTGTCCTAAATGGTATTGCCTAGGTTTTCTTCTATAGTTTTTATGGTTTTAGGACTTAAGTTTAAGTCTTTAATTCATCTTGAGTTAACTTTTGTATAAGGTGTAAGGAAGAGGTCCAGTTTCAGTTTTCTGCATATGGCTAACCAGTTTTCCTGACACCATTTATTAAATAGGGAATCCTTTCCCCATTTCTTGTTTTTGTCAGGTTTGTCAAAATTCAGATGGTTGTAGATGTGTGGGGTTATTTCTGAGGCCTCTGTTCTGTTCCATTGGTCTATGTGTCTGTTTTGGTACCAATACCATGCTGTTTTGGTTACTGTAGCCTTGTAGTGTAGTTTGAAGTCAGGTGGTGTGATGCCTCCAGCTTTGTTCTTTTTGCTTAGGATTGTCTTGGCTATATAGGCTCTTTTCTGGTTCCATATGAAATTTAAAGTAGTTTTTTCTAATTCCATGAAGAAAGTCATTGGTAGCTTGATGAGAATAGCATTGAATCTATAAATTACTTTGGGCAGTATGTCACAACATTGATTCTTCCTATCCATGAGTATGGAATGTTTTTCCATTTGTTTGTGTCCTCTCTTATTTCCTTTAGTAGTGGTTTGTAGTTCACCTTGAAGAGGTCGTTCACATCACTTGTAAGTTGTATTCCTAGCTATTTTATTCTCTTTGTAACAGTTGTGAATGGGAGTTCACTCACGATTTGGCTGTCTGTCTATTATTGATGTATAGGAATGCTTGTGATTTTTGCACATTGATTTTGTATCCTGAGACTTTGCTGATGTTGCTTATTAGCTGAAGGAGATTTTGGGCTGAGACGATGAGGTTTTCTAAATATACAATCATGTCATCTACACGTAGACCTTTATCTCTTTCTCTTGCCTGATTGCCCTGACCAGAACTTCCAATACTCTGTTAAATAGGAGTGTGAGAGAGGGCAACCTTGTCTTGTGCGAGTTTTCAAAGACATGTTTCCTGCTGTTGCCCATTCGGTATGTTATTAGCTATGTGTTTGTCATAAATAGCTCTTATTATTTTGACCTACATTTCATTGATACCTAGTTTATTGAAAGTTTTTAGCATGAAGGGGTGTTGAATTTTATCAAAGGACTTTTCTGCCTCTATTGAGATAATCATGTGGTTTTTGTCATTGGTTCTGTTTATGTGTTGGATTATGTTTATTGATTTGTGCATGTTGAGCCAGCCTTGCATCCCAGGATGAAGCTGACTTGATGGTGGTAGCTAAGCTTTTTGATGTGCTGCTGTATTCAGTTTGCCAGTATTTTACTGAGGATTTTCTCATGGATATTTATCAGGGATACTGGCCTGAAATTTCTCTTTTTGTTGCTGTGTCTCTGGCAAGTTTTGGTATCAAGATGACGCTGGTCTCATAAAATGAATTAGGGAGGAGTCCCTCTTTTTATATTGTTTGGAATAGTTTCAGAAGGAATATTACCAGTTCCTCTTTGTACCTCTGGTAGAATTCAGCTGTGAATCCATCTGGTCCTGGGCTTTTTTTTGGTTGGTGGGCTATTAATTACTGCCTCAATGTCAGAACTTGTTATTGGACTGTTCAGGGATTCAACTTTTTCCTGGTTTAGTTTAGTGTTTGGAGGATGTATGTGTCCAGGAATTTATCCATTTCTTCTAGATTTTCTAGTTCATTTGCATAGAGGTATTTATAGTATTCTCTGATGGTAGTTTGTATTTCTGTGGCATTAGTGGTGCTCTGCCCTTTGTCGTTTTTTACTGTGTCCATTTGATTCTTCTCTTTTTTCTTCTTCATTAGTCTGGCTAGTGGTCTATTCACTTTCTTAATCTTTTCAAAAAACCAGCTTCTGAATTCATTGATTTTTTGAAGGGCTTTTCGTGTCTCTATCTCTTTCAGTTCTGCTCTGATCTTAGTTATTTCTTGTCTTCTGCTAGCTTTTGAATTTGTTTGCTCTTGCTTCTCTCGTTCTTTCAATTGTGGTATTAAGGTGTCGATTTTAGATCTTTCCTGCTTATTCTTGTGGGCATTTAGTGCTATAAATTTCCTGCTAAATACTGCTTTAGCTGTGTCCCAGTGTTTCTGGTACATTTTGTCTTTGTTCTCATTGGTTTCAAAGAAGTTATTTATTTCTGCCTTCATTTTGTTATTTACCCAGTAGTCATTCAGGAGCAGGTTGTTCAGTATCCATGTAGTTGTGTGGTTCTGAGTGAGTTTCTTAATCCTGAGTTCTAATTTGATTGCACTGTGGTCTGAGAGACTGTTATGATTTCTATTCTTTTGCATTTGCTGAGGAGTGTTTTACTTCCAATTATGTGGTCAATTTTAGAATAAGTGTGGTGTGGTGCTGAGAAGAATGTGTAGTCTATTGATTTGGGATGGAGAGTTCTGTAGACGTCTATTACGTCTGCTTGGTCTAGAGCTTTGTTCAAGTACCGAATATCCTTGTTAATTTTCTGTCTTGTTGATCTAATATTGACAGTGGGATGTTAAAGTCTCCCACTGTTATTGTGCGAGAGTCTAAGTTTCTTTGTAGGTCTCTAAGAACTTGCTTTATGAATCTGGGTGCTGCTGTATTGGGTGCATATATATTCCTGATAGTTAGCTTTTCTTGTTGCGTTGATCCCTTTGCCATGATGTAATGCCCTTCTTTGCCTTTTTTGGTCTTTGTTGGTTTAAAGTCTGTTGATTTTGTATCCTGAGACTTTGCTAAAGTTGCTTATCGGCTTAAGGAGATTTGGGGCTGAGATGATGGGGTTTTCTAAATATACAGTCATGTCATCTGCAAACAAAACAATTTGACTTCCTAGTCTTCCTAGAGACTAGGATTGCACCCCCTGCTTTTTTTTTTTTTTTTTTTTTCTATTTGCTTAGTAAATATTCCTCTATCCCTTTATTTGGAGCCTATGTGTGTCTTTGCACATGAGATGGGCCTCCTGAATACAGCACACCGATGGGTCTTGACTCTTTACCCAATTTGCCAGTCTGTGTCTTTTAATTGGACCACTTAGTCCCTTTACATTTAAGGTTAATATTGTTATGTGTGCATTTGATCCTGTCATTATGATGCTAGCTGGTTATTTTGCCCATTAGTTGATGCAGTTTTTTCATAGTGTTGATGGGCTTTCCAACTTGGTATGTTTTTGCAGTAGCTGGTACTGGCTTTTCCTTTTCACATCTAGTGCTTCCTTCAGGAGCTCTTGTAAGGCAGGCCTGGTGGTGGCAAAATCTCTCAGCATTTGCTTATCTGTAAAGGATTTTATTTCTCCTTCACTTATGAAGCTTAGTTTGGCTGGGTATGAAATTCTGGGTTGAAGAGTCTTTTCTTTAAGAATTTTGAATATTGGCCCCCACTGTCTTCTGGCTTGTAGGGTTTCTGCTGAGAGAGCCGCTGTTAGTCTGATGGACCTTTGTGAGTAACCTGACCTTTCTCTCTGGCTGCCCTTAACATTTTTTCATTTATTTCAACTTTGGTGAATCTGATGATTATGTATCTTGGGGTTCCTCTTCTTGAGAAGTATCTTTGTGGTGGTCTCTGTGTTTCCTGAATTTGAATGTTGGCTTGTCTCACCAGGTGGGGGAAATTCTCCTGGATAATATCCTGAAGAGTGTTTTACAACTTGGTTCCATTCTTCCTGTCACTTTCAGGTACACCAATCAAATGTAGGTTTTGTCTTTTCACATACTCCCATATCTGTTGGAGGCTTTGTTTGTTTCTTTTCCTTATTTTTTCTCTAATCTTGTCCTCTCACTTTATTTCACTGAGTTGATCTTCAATCTCTGCTATCCTTTCTTCTGCTTGATCGAGTCAGCTATTGATACTTGGGTATGCTTCATGAATTTTCCTGCTTTGTTTTCAGCTCCCTCAGGTCATTTATGTTCTCTAAACTGGTTATTCTAGTTAGCAATTTCTCTAACCTTTCCTCCTCATCTTCGTGGATTTATCCATGGTCTTTGATGTTGGTGACCTGCAGATGGGGTTTCTGTGTAGACGTCCTCTTGTTGATGCTGATGCTATTCCTTTCTGTTTGTTAGTTTTCCTTCTAACAGGCCGCTTTGCTGCAGTTCGGCTGGAGTTTGCTGGAGGTCCACTCCAGACCCTGTTTGCCTGGGTATCACCAGCAGAGGCTGCAGAACAGCAAAGATTGCTTCCCATTCCTTCCTCTGGAAGCTTCATCCCAGAAGGGCACCTGCCAGATGCCAGCCAAACCCCTCTGTATGAAGTGTGTGTCGACCCCTGCTGGGAGGTGTCTCCCTGTCAGGAGGCACAGGAGTCAGTGACCCACTTAAGGAGGCAGTCTTTTCCTTAGCAGAGCTCAATTGCTGTGCTAGGAGATCTGCTGCTCTTTTCAGAGCCTGCAGGCAGGAATGTGTAAGTCTGCTGAAGCTGTGCCCACAACTGACCCTTCCTCTAGGTACTCTGTCCCAGGGAGATGGGAGTTTTATGTATAAGCTCCTGACTGGGGCTTCTGCCTTTCTTTCAGAGATGCCCTTCCCAGAGAGGAGGAATCTAGAGAGGCAGTCTGGCTACAGCAGCTTTGCGGAGCTGCAGTGGGATCCGCCCAGTTCAAACTTCCCTGTGGCTTTGTTTACACTGTGAGGGGAAAATTACCTACTCAAGTCTCAGTAATGGCTTGCCCCTTCCTCCACCAAGCTCCAGTGTCCCAAGTCAACTTCAGACTGCTCTCCTGGCAGCAAGAATTTCAAGCCAGTGAATCTTAGCTTGCATGGCTCCATGGGGGTTGGATTTGCTGAGCTAAACCACTTGGCTCCCTGGCTTCAGCCCCCTTTCCAGGGGAGTGAATGGTTCTGTCTCATTGGCATTTCGGGTGCCAATGGGGTATGAAAAAAAAACTCCTGCAGCTAGCTCAGTGTCTGCTGAAATCACCACCCAGTTTTGTGCTTGAAACCCAGGTCCCTAGTGGTGTAGGCACTGAAGGGAATCTCCTGGTCTGTGGGTCATGAAGACCATGGGAAAAGTATAGTATCTGGGCCAGAACACACCATTCCTCACGGCAGGGTCTCTCATAGCTTCCCTTGGTTAGGGGAGGGAGTTCCCTGACCTCTTGCGCTTCCCGGGTGAGGCAGTGCCTTACTCTGCTTCAGCTCACCCTTCGTGGGCTGCACCCACTGTCTAACCAGTCCCAATGAGATGATCTGGGTACCTCAGTTGGTAATGCAGGAATCACCCACTTTCTGCATTGATCTTGCTGGGAGCTACAGAGATGTTCCTATTTGGCCATCTTGAACTGTCATTTTTCCTATTTCCTGTTTTCTTTGCAGAAATCTTTTAAAGCTGTTTACTAATTTTGTAAAGGTAAGTTTCATTAAAATTATAAAATATAATCTGTAAACTCCCTTGTCTGGCACACATAACTGTAATATATTCAATACACTGAAAGCTAAATAAATGAGGATAAACACCACTATTACACCCTGCTCCCCAACCACGTTATAGAACACTTACTCTTCTTTTAAGACATTGTCCTTCCATTTTGACAGACTCACATGTAGAAAGAATGGGGGCTCCAGTGTCTCTCTGAATAATTAACACAAAAAGCCTAATGTATTATTTCAAGAACAAAAATGTGAAGAGACGTCTTTTCTTCTACACACCCTCCCCCCAAATCATCTTAATGCACATCCTGGGAATGAACCCATCTTTGAAGACCTAGGAAAAACCTCACAACCTGAGGGTTATTTTTAAAAGAGAATATTCTAAAAACCAATGTGGTGTGGCAATTTTTGTCTGTTAAGGGAAGGATTTACTAATTTGTCAAAGAAGTTATAGTTCATCAACTTTATATAGCGTTTACTATGTGCCAGGCACTGTTTTAAACACTTTATAAATATTAGCTCATTCAGTCCTCATGATAACCCTCAGGATAAGTACAATTATTTTTTCATTTTACTTTGGAGGGGACTGAGGCATGGAACTAAGAGGCTGTCTGGCTCTTAACCAGTGCACTCAGTTGTCTCTGCCTAGTTAACAATTATCAGAAAAATGTAACCCAAGTTTGGAATGAAATGGCAAATTAAGTCCCAAACCTCTTTCCTCATTCTCTCCCCGACCACCCCAAAGCCAGAGTCATTTCATGCTTCATTCTAGGTATTTAGTCCTGCCACAGATCATTCTATTTTTTCAAAATAAGTCTGTTCTAAGGAGTGGCCTGGAAATACAAGTGGAATTACACTGTTATTTTATTCTGATTATAATATATTTATTCTGGTTAGAATAAACTGTTCTCTTAGGAAAGACAGGGTTAGGAGACAGGAAGCTATCACAGATGAAGGAAAATGAGGTCCTGTGCACCTAGGGAATGATTAGACAAAATTTAAAAAGGAGGAAGGAAACCAAGTATGCTTTAGAAGGAAAACAAACTGGGCTTAACACAGTTCCTATGTGTTTGGTGTTGTAGGGAGAAGGCAAAGAATAGTAAAGTAACACAGATGAAAAAGAAGAATCGGTCAAAATTAGGAGAATGAGAAGACATATAGATTTTTAAATTCAATTGTACTTTTTGACCTTTTTTAAAAGAATTTTCAGCCTTTTTATTATGGAAAACTTTAAACAAATGCCAAAGTAGAAATAAGTGTGTGCATGAACCTGTAGGTAGCCACTACAAGCTTCATGTCTAGTCTTACTGCATTTATAACCCCCCCTTTCCTGCCATATTACTGTAAATAAAACTCTCAGACATCACATCTTTCATCCATAAATATTTTAGCATGCACCTCAAGAAAAATGGACTTTTAAAAATCATAACTTAATACCATTATCACACCTAAACAAATTTAACTATAATTCTATGTAGCATTCAAATTTTCCTGATTGTATTATAATTTTTTCCAGCTTGTTTGAATCATGTTCAACATGTAATCTACACGACTGATATGTCTCTTAAATCTATTTGAATCTGTAGGTTTCCCTTTTATTTCCCTCTTGCTTTTTAAAAATTCCAATTTGTTTGTTGAAAATATGTGGTTATTAGGGAGAAATGATTAATTTGGTGTTGCTCATGGTGTGTGGATGGTGCCAGTCATGCACCAAAGTGGAACTACTTAGGAAGCAGTTGATAACGTGGGTCAGCAGCTTAGGTCAAAGCAAATTGTATTGATTTGGTAAATATTTGAACAGAGGTTTTTATTGAAGCCATTGGAGCAGTTAAGGTCACCAACTGAGAGGCTACAGGGCAAAGAGTAGGTCAAGAGCTGAGCTGTGAGAGGAGAGCCAAGAACAGAGCAAAAGAGGGAACTGCTTCAGGAAAATGTTAGCAGTGCCAGTCTTTGTTTTTTGTTGTTGTTTTTTATTCATGGAGAATAGGGTATCTATACCCTCAAACATCTATCTTTTGAGTTAAAAACAATCCAGTAACACTCTTAAAGTTACTTAACAATGTACAATTAAGTTATTATTGACTATTGTCATCCTCTTGTGCTATCAAATAGTAGATCTTATTCATTCTGCTTTTTGTACTCATTAACCATCCCCACCTTCCCCCCATACTCCCCACTACCTTTCCCAGTCTCTGGTAACCATCCTTCTATTCTCTATGTCCATGAGTTCAATTGTTTTGATTTTTAGATCCCACAGATAATTGAGAACATGTGATATTTGTATTTCTGTGCCTGGCTTAATTCACTTAATGATCCCCAGTTTCATCCATGTTGTTGCAGATGACCAGATCTCATTCTTTTTTATGGCTGAATAGTACTCCATTTTGTATATGTACCATGTTTTCTTTATCCTTTCATCTGTTGATGGATACTTAGGTTGCTTCCAAATCTTAGCTATTGTAGACAGTGCTGACACAAATGGGAGTGCAGATATCTCTTTGATATACTGATTTCCTTTCTTTCAGATATACACCAAGCAGTGGGATTGCTGGATCATATGATAGCTCAATTTTTAGTTTTTTGAGGAACTTCCAAACTGTTCTCCATAGTCGTTGTACTAATTTACATCCCCACTGACATTGTACAGGGGTTCCTTTTTCTTCACATCCTACCCAGCATTTGTTATTGCCTCTCTTTCGGATAAAATCCATTTTAACTGGGGTGAGATGAAATCTTATTGTAGTTTTGATTTGCATGTCTCTGTGATCATTGATGTTGAGCACCTTTCCATATGCCTGCTTGCCATTTATGTCTTCTTTTGATAAATATCTATCCAAATTTTTTGCCCATGTTTTGACCAGATTATTAAATATTTTTTCCTATAGAGTTGTTTGAGCTCCTTATATATTCTGGTTATTAACTCCTGGTCAGATGGGTAGTTTGCAAATATTTCTTGTATTCTGTGAGTTGTCTCCTCATTTTGTTGACTGTTTCCTTTACTGTGCAGAAGCTTTTTAACTTGATGTAATCCCATTTGTCCATTTTTGCTTTGGTTGCCTGTGCTTGTGGGTATTGCTCAATAATTATTTGCCCAGACCAGTGTCCTAGAGATTTTCCCTAATGTTTTCTTGTAGTAGTTTCATAGTTTGAGGTCTTAGATTTAAGTTTTTAATCCATTTTGATTGATATTTGTATATGGCAAGAGATAGGAGTCTAGTTTCATTCTTCTGCATATGGATATCCAGTTTTCCCAGCACCATTTATTGAAGAAACTGTCTTTTCCCCAGTATATGTTCTTGGCACCTTTTCAAACATGAGTTCACTGTAGGTTTGTGGATTTGTTTCTGGGTTCTCTATTCTGTTCCATTGGTCTATGTGCCTGTTTTGATGCCAGTACAATGCTATTTTGGTTACCATAGCTCTGCAGTATAATTTGAAATCAGGTAACATGATTCCTCCAGTCTTTTTTTGCTGAGGATAGCTTTGGCTACTGTGGGTCTTTTGTGTATACACTTTAGGATTGTTTTTTCCATTTCTGTGAATAATGTCATTAGTATTTTGATAGTAATTGCATTGAATCTGTAGATTGCTTTGGGTAGTATGGACATTTTAGAAATATTCTTTCTTCCAATCCATTAACATGAAATATTTTTCCATTTTCTGGTATCCTCTTCAATTTTTTTCATCAGTGTTTCATAGTGATCTTTCACTTCTTTGATTAATTCCCAGGTATTTAATTTTATGTATGGCTACTGCAAATGGGGTTACATTTTTTTTTTCTTTTTCACATTGTTCACTGTTGGCATATACAAATGCTACTGATTTTTGTATGTTGATTTTGTATTCTGCAATTTTACTGAATATATCAGTTCTAATAGTTTTCTTGTGGAGTCTTTAGTTTTTTTTCAAAAATAAGATCATATTATCTGCAAACAAGGATAATTTGACTTCTTCCTTTCCAACTTGGATGCCTCTCTTGTCTGAGTGCTCTAGTTTCCAGTACTATGTTAAATAATAGTGGTGACAGTGGGCATCCATGTTGTGTTCCAGATCTAAGAGGAAACACTTTCAGCTTTTCCCTATTCAGTATGATATTATCTGTGGGTCTGTTGTATATAGTTTATTACATTGAGGTATTTTCCTTCTATCTCGTTTTTTTTGGGGGGGTGGGGTTTATCATGAAGGAGTGTTGAATTTTATCAAATGTTTTTTCAGCATCAATTGAAATGATCAGATGGTTTTTATTCTTCATTCTGTTAATATAATGTAACACATTGATTAACTTGCCTAGGTTGAACCATTCTTGCTTCTCAGGGATAAATCCCTCTTGGTCATGATGAATGATCTTTCTAATGTATTGCTGAATTCAGTTTTGTAGTATTTTAATGAGGATTTTTGCATCAATATTCTTCAGAGATATTGGCCTATTTTTTGATGTGTTTTTGTCTGGTTTTAGTATCAGGGTAATATTGGCCTTTGAGAGTGAGTTTGGAAGTATTTCTCCTCCTCTATTTTTCTGAAAAATCACTTTTCAGAATTGTTTGAGTAGAATTGGTATTAATTCTCCATTAAATGTTTGGTAGAATTTAGCAGAGGAGCCATCAGATCCTGGGCTTTTCTTTACTGGGAGACTTTTTATTATGGTTTCAGTCATGTTACTTGTTATCAGTCTGTTCAGGTTTTGGATTTCTTCTCGGTTCACTTTTTGTAGGTTGTATGTATCTAGGAATTTGCCCATTTCTTCTAGATTTTCCAATTTATTAGCATAGAGTTGTGTATAGTGCCCACTAATGATTCTTTGAATTTTTGCGGTATCAGCTGTAATGTCTCATTTTTCATTTCTGATTTCATTTATTTGTATCATCTCTCTTTTTTCTTAATTAGTTTGGCTAAAAGTTTGTCAATTTTGTTAAACTTTTCAAAACAACTTTTTGTTTCATTGATCTTTTGTATTTTTTTATTTCAATTTCATTTCTTCTCTGATCTTTATTATTTCTTTTTTGTACTAATTTTGGGTTTGGTTTGCTCTTGCTTTTCTTGTTCTTTAAGATGTATCATTAGGTGTTCATTTGAAGTTTTTTTTTTTTTTTAATGTAGGCCCTTATAGCTATAAAATTCCCTCTTAGTACAGCTTTTACTGTATCCTGTAGATTTTGGTATGTTATGTTGCCATTATCATTTAAATGATAAATGAAAAGGAATTTTTTCAATTTCCTTTTTAATTCCTTCATTAACCCACTGGTTATTCTAGAGCATATTATTTAATTTCCATGTATTTGTATACTTCCCAAAAGCCTTCTGGTTATTGATTTCTAGTTTTATTCCATTGTGGTCAGAGAAGATGCTTGATATTATTTCAGGTTTTTTTTTTTTTTTAATGTTTTAAGACTTGTTTTCTGATCTAACTTATAGTCTATCCCTGAGAATGATCCATGTGCTGAGGAAAAGAATGTGTATTCTGCAGTTCTTGGATGAAATGCTCTGTATGTATCTAGTAGATCCATTTGGTCTATAATGCAGATTTTGTCTGATGTTTCTTTGTTGAATTTCTGTCTGGTTGATCTTTTCAATGTTGAAAGTGGGGTGTTGAAGTCTCCAGCTATTATTGTATGGCGGTGTAGAGGACTACGTGCTCGCAAACGAGACATTCCCGGTAAGTCCTGCTCTTGCAAACGAAGCAGGGCATTCCCGGTAAGTCCTGCTCTTGCAAAGGAAGCAGGGTGTTCCTTCCCTGCAAACAGGGAGGACAAAGGAGCCAGCTGCTAACAGCAGACCCTGGGGGCTTGTTTATGTGTAAACATCTTGAAAATCCAGAAAGTCAGGGAAAGGTCAGAAAAGCAACAATGTGTCTTGTGACTTGGCAACATTCCATAAACGACTGTATAAAATAAAGCAGAGTGCGCCACTCAGGGCGGCCGCCATGTTTGTCGCGCCTTTCGGGTCGGCCGCCATGTTTGTCCTGTCTTGTGTTGTCTCGTGTGTTCATTCCTTTGTTTAGGAAACACGCGGACCCCAACATGGGGGCATCTCTTTTTAGCTCTAATAATATTTGCTTTATATATCTGGGTGCTCCAGTGTTTGGTGCATATATATTTAAAACTGTTATATCCTCTTGCTTAATTGACCCCTTTATCATTATATAGTGACCTTCTTTGTCTCTTATAGTTTTTGTCTTAAAATCTATTCTGTTTGATGTAAGTATATAGCTACTCCTGCTCTTTTTTGGTTTACATTGGCATGGAATATCTTTTCCCATCCCTTTATTTTCAGTCTGTTTGTTCTTATGGGTAAAGTGTGTTTCTTGTAGAAAACAGATCATGAGTCTTATTTTTTTCATCCATTCAGCCTTTTGATTGGAGAGTTTAGCTCATTTAAATTCAATGTTATTATTAATAAATAAGAACTTACTCCTGGCATTTTTCTATTTGCTTTCTGATTGTATTGTGGTCTTCTTTCTTTCTTTCATTCCTGTCTTGCTTTAGTGAAGGTGATTTTCCTGATGATATGATTTAGTTTTTTGCTTTTACTTTTTGTGCATCTTATTGTATGTTTTTTTGGTTTGAGTTTACCACGAGGCTTGCAAATACTTCTTATAATCGATTATTTAAACCTGATAACAGCTTAACACTGTTCACATAAACAAACAAACAAGTAAAAGGAAAACTTATAAAAACTCTATCCTGAGCTTCATCCCAACCCCCCAGCTTTTAAACTATCTGTTTTTTCTAAAAAACTCTATCCTGAGCTTCATTCCAACCCCCACCTTTTTAACTATCTGTTTTTTCTATTTATATCGTATTGTACTATGTCTTGAAAAGTTGTAGTTATTATTTTTGATTGGTTCATTTTTTAGTCTTTCTACTTATAAGTTTACACACTACAGTTACAGTGTTATAATATTCTGTGTTTTTCTGTGTACTTACCATTACTGGTGAGTTTCGTAGTTTTAGATGATTACTTATTGCTCATTAGTTATTATTACTTATTACTTATTGCTCATTAATGTCCTTTTCCTTCTGATTGAGGTACTCCCATTAGCATTTCTTATAGGGCAGGTCTGATATTGATGAAATCCCCCAGCTTTTGTTTGGGAAAATCTTTATTTCATCTTCATGTTTGAAGAATATTTTCACCAGATATACTATTCTAGGGTAAAGTTTTTTTCCTTCAGCACTTTAAATACATCATGCTATTCTCTCCTGGCCTATAAAGTTTCCACTGAAAAGTCTGTTGCCAGGCATATAAGAGATTCATTATGTGTTATTTGGTTCTTTTCTCTTGCTGCTTTAACATGCAAGAGACCTTTGGGAGTTTGATTATTAAATGACTTGAGGTAGTCTGTTTTGCGTTAAATCTGCTTGATGTCATATAACCTTCCTGTACTTGGATATTGATATCTTTCTTTAGGTTTGGGGAGTTCTCTGTTATTATTTCTTTGAATAAACTTTCTCTTTTTTCTTTTTGAGATGGTGTCTTACTCTGTTGCCCAGGCAGGAGTGCAATGGCACAATCTTGGCTCACCACAACCTCTGCCTCCTGGGTTCAAGTAACTCTCCTGCCTCAGCCTCCCAAGTTGCTGGGATTACAGGTGTGTACCACCACACCTGGATAATATTTGTATTTTTAGTAGAGATGAGATTTCCCCATGTTGGCCAAGGTGGTCTTGAACTCTTGATCTCAGGTGATCTGTTTGCCTCGGCATTCCAAAGTGCTGGGATTACAGGCATGGAACCACCACACCCAGCTGGTTTGAATAAACTTTCTACCCCTATCTCTTTCTCTAATTGCCAGTCTCTGAAAGCTTTAGTAGTGAAAAAGAGGGACAAGACACAAGTTAAGAAATTTGTGTTTTGTTTTGCTTTAAAAATATTGGAACTTGGCTGGGCACAGTGGCTTATGCCAGTAATCCCAGTACTTTGGGAGGCTGATGAGGGTGGATCATCCGAGGTCAGGAGTTCAAGACCAGCATGGCCAGCATGGTAAAACTCAGTCTCTACTAAAAATACAAAAATTAGCCGGGCACGGTGGCATGTGCCTGTAATCCCAGCTATTTGGGACACTGAGGCCGGAGAATTGGTTGAATCCAGGAGGTGGAAGTTGCAATGAACTGAAATCATGGCACTGCATTCCAGCCTCGGCAACAGGCCAAGACTCCATCTCCAAAAAAATAAATTGGAACTCAAAGCTTGTTTTGGTGAGCCGAGGGGAAACAATCAATAAAGAGGGAGAGACTTGAGATGGGAAAGAGTCATTAAATGAAAAGAATTTTGGAAGGCATGAGTGGCCATAGGAGCAAACACAAACATAGAGGAATTGGCTTTGGGCAGATAGAAGGACCTCAGAGAAAAGAAAGAAAGGAAAGAAGACTGGATGGATAAAGGTACAAAGAAATTTGGAGTAGAGATGAATTGCATCCCCCTCAAATTCATGTTAAAGTTCTGACCCTCAATACCTCAGAATGTGACTGTTTGTGAAGACGGGGCCTTTAAAGAGGTAATTAAGGTAAATGAAGTCATTCTGGTGGGCCCTAATACAACATTAAGGATGTCCCTATAAGAAGAAGAGATTAGGACACAGGCATGCACAGAGCGATGACATGTGGAGACACAAGGAAAAATGAGCATCTTGTCAAGGCGAGAAGCTTTCCAAAGAAACCAACCCTGCCAACACCTTAATCTTGGAATGTTAAGCTTCACAGATAGGAGGAAGTAAATTTCTGTTGCTTAAACCACCTAAGCTGTGGCACTTTGTTATGACAACCCTAGCAGACTAATACAAAAACCCTTTTGTGAAAGTCACCTTCACCCTTCAGACATCAAAATATGGCTCCTACCATCAGTGACCACTGCAGGAGCATAAGCAGTCATGACCTCAGGTGCCACTCTGGTGGAGAGGACAGAATTGTCCCTTCAAACTGAAGAAGTACCCTCTCTGAAGTCAGTGTAGCTGTCTCTAGAGAAGTCATCGGAGCAGAACCGCTTTCTGGACAGTGTTTGTTTAATAAAAGCTGTGGAAAAAAAAATAAATAAAAAATGAGTGTGTTGTTAAGAAGTAAAAATAGATTTTGGAAAGCTAATTTTAAAAAAAGCCATTCTTTTGAGCTTACCAAATTATCATTAGAGTCTTTCAAATGTACCAGATTATTATCAAGCATTTTAGGGGGCATTGTTTAATCCTAACATGTAATCCCTAAAATCTAGCCATCTACCTTTTAATTTTCTTCCTGTGAACCTAATTCTTGAGGTTCACAGTTTTCCTCCACCTAGTCTCCTTACTCTCCTCAGGCTACATTTTTTTGAAAGGATCATTTGATAAGGAATGAAAGCAAAGATAGGGGAAGCATTTGGAGAATTGATTGCACTGCACAAATGCATTGATATGGTGGCTTGGGCGAGGTGATTATGTGCATTTATCATTTGCGTGATTATCTTAAAAGGTGCTCTTGAATAAGATAAAAAGAATTTGCTGAACTGCAAAGGCAGGAAATCAGGATCAGAGAAACTGAAAAGAAATGGATCTTGGTTGTGTTACCTTATGTTTGTCTTAAATGAAATTTGTCCTCTGGTCCATGGACACATTCCAATTGAGATTGGTAACCAGACTGCAATAGGATCTTTATGGCTCCCTGCCGAACATATAATCAAATGTTTAATATGCATAACTACTTCACTTTGGTGGCCTGTTCCCCTATACTTGCCTAATGCTGAAGACTTTAGTTGGTGACCACCCTTGAATGCCAGAAGCAGAAGGTTATTTATTGTTAAACATACACATACATGTATCGATTGGACTCTGACTACTTGGAAATTTAGAAATAAGACACTTTAAATACTAAGGGTACAAACAACACTGCAGGGGCACAGAAGTTCTCTTCCTCTTGGTTGGTAAAGCACCTTGGAGAGTAGGGCAGACTCCCAGGTAAGGACCGTGAAGTAGAGAACCCTGGGAAGAGCTTAGCCTCGGAAAGCTGGGGACCCCATGGAAAAACAAACATAGTCTTGCATGAGCATATCATGTCTTTTTGACTCCCAGGGTTACCCTAGGAGAGCATGAAGACCACTTGGTCAGACAGGAGTCTAGCAAAGCTCTGTGTCACCAGAGATATTTACGTGTTTTCTTGACTAGTGAATCCCAAATCTTGTAAGTTGTCTCACTCAGATTAGTTGCCTGCTGGATAAAGCAGAATATTATCCTCCAGATATATATAAAGAGTAATGAATAGACAGATTGATACACTCCTTGGATATGGTTAGAGAAACTGGGAATAATTTAGATTTGTATGTCCCCTGAGCAAACTCATTTTAAAAGGAGACAAAAACCAACTATTGCTTAACTCTGCTATTCTTAACATTTTTATGCTGTACTTGACTGAGTCTGACTTTAGTTTATTGATATCATTTTGTTTTAAAAGGTGTGTAGAAATACTATTAACAAGAAGCGAATAGGAATTCCTAACTGTTAAACAGATAGTAAGTCAATTGGGTAAGTCATGGGAAAAGTATGTAGGCAATGTGGCATAGAGGAGGCCATGTTAGTCTAGCCAAAGTAACTTCACATGTAATCAGGAGGAATGTGAATAGTGCTACCTCCTCACACCTTTCAGCCTGACAATCTGGCTATTCTATTTAGGTTGCCTCTGGTCATTGTGGGGGAAGGGCAAGATATAATGCTGAAAAGGGCATGAAACAATTAATCTTTGAGTGTGAGACTTATTTCCTGGAGGGGTGATAGGCAGTAGTACTAGCAGTAAAACAGTGAAACAATTGATCTTTGGGTGTGAGACTCTTTTCCTGGAGGGGTGATAGGCAGTAATACTATCAGTAAAACATTAAACTTACTGGGGCACGGCCTTGTCTCACTGATACTGGAGGGATAGTTGTATTTCAGTCTATAGGAAGATATCACTCATCAACTTCAAAAAAAAACAAACAGGATCAGGTGCAGTGACTCATGCCTGTAATCCCAGCACTTTGGGAGGCGAAAGCGGGAGAACTGCTTGAGCCCAGGAGTTCGAGGCTGTAGTGAGCTTTGATTGTGCGACTGTACTCCAGCCTGGGTGACAGAACAAGACCCTGTTTCTAAAACAAAACAAAAATCCACACAGACTTCCCCAGCTAGGACACACACACTGTTCAGCAAGAGGAGGCAGAGGAGGGGGCAGTGTTCCACCTGCAGAGACCCATTTGACCACTCTAAAATTAGCCCCATGATTCCCTTTCATTCTTTGTATCCTATGATCCTGAACTTGCAGTTTCTCTGAAACTATCACTATAGCTGCAGCAATCTACTGTTCGGGGCTTATTTTGGGCTGCCATTTCCTATATTTTCCCAGAGATCTGATCCTGCCTGCTTTTTACTTTTTAGGTATTTCTCAAATGTTCTTATCCTTTTTTTTTTATTTTCTAATGTTGGTAATAATGTATTACTTTTATAATTCTTTTTCTTTCTTAGAGATTGGAAGAGATAAGGAAATTTTCCATCTTGGTTCAACTAAAGATAAAAATTTATTTTGAAAAGAGAATCATAGTTTTCAGGAAGAAAGTAACTATATCCACTGGATGATAAACTCTCATCTTACCCATCAGTGCTAAGTATTTAAATGACTACATAGATCTTTTTAAAAAATTGTTTTCTAGGAAACCATATACCAAGGTCAAAAAGATCACAGTTAGTACAACCTTTAGATTTATTTTAAAGTTGCATTATTCTAAGGAGGCTACCTAATGTATATAGAACTAAAATTCTTTCGCGTTAAAGAAGAAGCGAAATTTACTTATAAAACAAAGGGGCTGGGTGCAGTGGCTCACACTCCCAGCACTTTAGGAGGCTGAGACGGGAAGATCACTTGAGGTCAGAAGTTCGAGACCAGCCTGGCCAATGTGGTGAAAACTTGTCTCTACTAAAAATACAAAAATTAGCCGGGCGTGATGGTGGACACCTGTAATCCCAGCTACTTGGGAGGCTGAGGCAGGAGAATCTCTTGAACCCGGGAGGTGAAGGTTGCAGTGAGTGGAGACTCTAGCCTGGGCAATAGAATGAGACTCAGTCTCAAACAAACAAACAAAAAAACGAAGGGACTAGGATATCGAGTTTATTAAACAGATGCTTAAACTAATACTCGTACATTTTCCTACCTATTTTCTAGGCAGAAGATATTCCACATTACTTTGTAACCTGTCCCCCTATACTTGCCTTATGTTAATGACTTTAGTTGGTGACCACCCTTCAATGCCAGAAGTAGCAAGTTATTTATTGTTAAACATATATATGCATGTATTGATTGGACTCTATTCTGACTACTTGAAAATTTAGAAATAAGACACTTTAAATACTGAGGGTACAAACAATAACACTGCAGGGGCACAGGAGTTTTCTTCCTCTTGGTTGGTAAAGCACCTTGGTGAGTAGAGCAGACTCCCAGGTAAGGACCATGAAGTAGAGAACTCTGGGAAGAGCCTGGCATCAGAAAAGAGTGAGTAATGAAGGGGGAAGGTCCCCTTATAAAAGCATCAGATCTCATGAGAACTCATTCACTGTCATGAGAACAGCATGGGGGAAACTGCCCATATCAGGGGTCTAATGGAAAAAGTATAAAAAAGTACACAAATATGTAAGAATAGATAAGTAGTATAAGCAGAGAGATGGAAGCACTAAGAAAGAATCAAAAGAAAATGCTATAAATAGAAAGCAGTATGAAAGAAATAAAGATGCCATTGATGGGTTCATCAATAGACTGGATATCAATCACCAAAGACAGCTTGAAGATGTGTTCATAGAAACTTTTCAAACTGAAAATCAAGGAGAAAAAAAAGAGTGAAAATAAAGAATAGTATATTTGAGAACAATAATCTAGTAATTACAAAAATTGTAATATATATAATGAGAATGCCAAAAGTAATAGAAAAGAGTAGAAGAAATAGTTGGGGTAATTATGGCTGAGAATTTTCTAAAATTAATAACAGACACCAAATCATAGCTCTAGGAAGCACAGAGAATACTAAGCAGGATAAATGCCAACTCCCCTGACCCCACAAAACAGGAAACCAAACCAAACCAAAACTATACTTAGGTATATGATATTCAAACTGTAGAATATTAAACACAAAGAGAAAATCTTGAAAGAAGCCAGAGGGGAAAACACCTTACCTATAGAGGAAAAAAAATAGAATTACACAGACTTTACCATCAGAAACCATGCAAGCAAGAATAGAGTGAGGTGAAATTTTAAAGTGTTGGCATGGTGGGTGTGGAAGGAGGAGCCCCTACCAACTTACAATTCTGTGTCTATTAAAATTATCCCTCAAAAGTGAAGGAGAAATGAAGACTTTCTCAGACTAACAAAAACTGAGGGAATTTGTTGCCAGTAGACTTACCTTGCAAGAAACCCTAAAAGAAGTTTTTTAGAAAGAAGGAAAATGATATAATTCAGAAACATGGATCTACAAGAAAGGACGAGTGTTAAAGAAGGTATAAATGAAAGTAATATAAAATCTTTTATTTTTCAAATTTTTAATTGCTATAACTAATAACAGTTTGTTCAAAATAGTAATAGCAACAATGTATTTGGTAATTATAGCTTATGGGTAAGTGAAATAGATGATAGCAGTGTTAGGACAAGAGGGGGAAATTGGGACTACTATGTAATAAGGTATCTGCACTACCCATGGAGCAGTATAGTGTTATTTTAAAGTGAACTTCGATTAACTGTATATGTATATTGCATACTCTAGGGCAACCACGTAAACATTTTTTGAAAGAAGTACTACTGATATTCTATAAGAGGAGAGAAAAGGGAATCTCATAAACTGCTCAATTAAAACCAAAGATGGCAGGAAAAAGAGCAGGAAATAGAAAAACAAAGAACAGGGTAACAAATAGAAAACACTAACAAATATGGTTGATATTAATCCAACTATATCAATAATCACTTTAAATTTCAATGGTCTAACTATACCGATTAAAAGACAAAGACTGTCAGAACAAACAAGACCCTACAATATGTTGTCTATAGAAAACTCAGTCTAAGTTAAAAGGCTCCTTTTAAAAGTAAAGGGATGGAGAAAAATATACCATATTACACCAACCAAAGGAAGCTCTATCAGAAATGGACAGATCCAGCAGGCAGAAAAGCAGTTAAGGATGTAATTGAACTGAACAGAGCCATCAATGAACTGGATCTAATTGACATTTATAGATTGTTTCATTCAACAATAGCAGGATATACATTATTCCCAAGTTCACATGGAACAGTCACCAAGGCAGACCGAATTCTGGGCCATAAAAACGGTTAAACAAACTTAAAGTAATAGAAATCATTCCTATATCCTCTTAGACCACCATGAAATAAAGTAGAAATCGATAACAGAAAGAGCACTAGAAAATTCCAAAATATTTGGAGATTGAATACAATAGATTTCTAAATAAAACATGGATTTAAGTCTTAAGAGAAATTTGTTAATGTTTTGAACTGAATAAAAATGAAAATACAACTTGTCAAGATTTGTAGAATGCAGCAAAAGCAGTGCTTAGGGGGAATGTTTTAGCATCGAATGCATGTAGCAGACAAGAAGAAAAATCTATAATCAATGATATAAGCTTTCACCTCAAGAAACTAGAAGAAAAGCAATATAAACAAAGCAAGCAGAAGAAAATAATTGGAGCAGAAATTAATTACCTGAAACCAGGAAATCAATAGAGAAAATCAACAAAACCAAAAGCTAGTTATTTGAAAAGATTAATAAAATCGATAAACCTCTAGCCAGAAACCAAGGAAAAAAGAGAAAACGCAAATTACTAATATCAGATATGAAAGGGGGGTAATCATTACTGATCACATGGACATGAAAAGAATCTTTTTATCTGGTAGAACCCTAATGACCTAGTTACATGTAAATTCATACATATGTGAAACATAAGGCATGAATGAATAATCATCAAAATCAATGTAATGGTTGCCCTTGGGGAAGAATCTAGAATAGAGTTTCAACTTAGAAGTTGATTTTAGCCTTATATATATATTTTAAAACCAAGAGGAGGTATTCATATATTTCTTATGCAATTAAAAATATTTTTCAAGGAAAAGAGCAGCCAAAAACCTACGTAACCATCTAATCAGCATAAGTGTTGTTAATACGGGAATGTACACAACAAATAAAGGTGTGAGAGAAAAGCTTCGTATCATTTCTGATGGCACAATACACTTTTGCCAAGGACTTACAGTACTTACCAGCAAGACAGTAGGATTAAAAAAAACACGAAAAACAAAAATGGTGTCCACCCTCTTGTGAAGGAGATGTCATCATCAGTCCCATCCTTTGAGCACCTACTCTCATCCCTAGGAGCCAACATTTTATTGAGTAATCACGAAGTAACAAGACACTGTTCTTCATGTTTTAAAATATTTATTTGCCAGTTAATCCTTATAGCAGGCACATGTGCATAGGCACTATTTTTTATTATCCCTGTCCTGAAGAAAGGAAACCAAGCATAGATAACTTAGTAACTTGCTTTCGGTCACTCAGCTAGAAGGTGAGATTCAAACTCACTCTGCCTTTCTATTAATACTGCCTTGTTATCTTGTTTTGTCCTTACCAACATCTGGCTAAGTACTACCCATTCTTATTTAACATATGAGGAAACTGAAACCCGAAGAGGTCATGGAAGTGCTGTGTGGCCACACCAAAGTTAGACCCAGATTTCAAACCAGCTTTTTCTCCAGCATTATTCTTTATGAGAAGAATAATTAAACTTATTTTGTAATAAAGTGTGTTTTTAAGGCATCATGTCTAATTAATTTTTCCAGCTTTATTCAAGTATAATAAATGTACAAATAGAGATGTACATAATTCACATACACAATTTAGTGAGTTTGGGCACATGTATGTACTTACGTTACCATCACCACAATTCAGTTAATAAACACATCCATCACCTCTAAAAGTTTCCTTGTGTCCCTTTGTGAGTTTCATTATGTTGTTTTGTGGTAAGAACACTTAATGTAAGATCTACTGTCAACAAATGTTTAAGTGCACAATACTCCATCGTGAACTGTAGGCACCATGTTGTATAGCAGATGTCTGGAGCTTACTCACTTGTAGAACTTTATATCCACTGAACTAGTCAAAGGCATGGAAGTAGTCAATGGAATAGTGGTTACCAGGGGATGGGTGGAGGGGGATGTGAGGAGTTGTTGTTTAATAAACTGTTATGGAGGCACTAATAGCAAATACCTCCTGGGTGATAATTTTGAGCCTCTTTGCCATTCTCTAATTCTATACCTTAGTCAGTTTCCTCCCAAGTTCCTTCCTTTTTCTTTTCTTGCTATGTCTCTGCAGAGATTTCCTCTTTATTCTCTTAATACCTGCTTTCTCTATCAGCCTTTCTCCCTTTCCCTTCTCTCTGCCTGGCTCTCTTAACTCCACTGTCTGTGAATATTTATACCAAACTCCCAACTTAAACAAACAAAATTCTTCGTAGTTCTCGGTTTGAGAGAAGGGCAGGAGATGAAGCACTTGTGCTCTTGGTTAAATTCAGGTCTTTGTTGATCACTTATTTTCAGAAAAGTTAATGTTTTCTTCTTGTTCATGTTCACAATTAGTGTGGCTGCAGTGATTTTATATATGCATACGTGTATTCTTCTATATGACATTTACAAGTGTTGACAGAATATTGCCTTTTTCAGTAAAGATCTTGCCAGCTGGTGCCTGGGTGCTTAGACTGCCTATGGCTCTTGAATTGCATGCTGAAAACTTCATAATGAAACCAGAAAATCACAGAAGCATAAACACAGCTGCTTATGCCTATAAAGTAAGTGGTTTACAAGGGAAAGCATAATCAGTAGAATCGAGTGTTTAGTCAATTACATTAACAGTAGACAAATAGAAATCATATGTATTTGACAGGAGGCCATTTTAAGAAACTTTATATTTGTATGCTGCAAACATAATGAGACACTTAAAAAGAAATGTCATCCATTATTCATGACTTTGAAGAAAATACAAAGAGCTCTCTTGAAAAAAATCAGAAAATTAAAGTTCTTTTAAAAATGTGAAGGTTTTGATTTTAGTAGTTCATTTTATTTTTTAAGTTGGTTTGGAGGTATTTTTTTCTATGATAAGTGATTTTTATGTGGTGACAAACAAAAAGATTTAATATATTTTAAATAGGCCAGAGAGATTGTTTCAGAAAACCCTTTATGCTTGGGAATATTCAAGGCTGTAAGAAACAAAATCTCTATTAGAACTTGAACTGGGCCGGGGGCAGGCCATGGAGAATAGTTAGACCCAGCCGACTGTAGCAGGTAATTAAGGAAGTTCTCTCAATGGATGATATGAGATAATCAGTGCACAGGTGAACCATTCAGGGAATCTTGTAGCACACAAAGGTCAGAGGTCAACTCAGGAAGCTCAGAAGGCCCACTGCTGGCTCATTGGTGGAATTTCAGCCATTGGGATTCCACAACACAAAAAGATCAGTGATGAAATTGAAAAGGAACCAGGAAAGACCCTTGTGCTGGGACTAGAGTACAAAGATTCTGTTGCTGGAACTGGGGCCATTTCCAGGACATCCAGACATGAGGTACAGTTGTGAAATCATTTGTTTCTTAAATTTTACTGATTAAGGACTGTTTTGAGAGCCTGAAATGGGGCCAGGGTACACTGTCTTGCGATAAGGTCTGTTGGGGAGTAGGTGAAGCCAAATCGCTAATGAAATTTTACTAATCCAATATAATCGCAGTGGTGATAAATCAGTAAATGATAAATTTCCAGTGTGAACAACTAGCAGTTAAGTTTCACAAAGTGCTTCTAAAAGCATTTCTAAATTCTAGTTATTGTGGGACCAGAAGTCCTTAGGGGGCGTTTTAATAAATAGATAAGATGCGTGGTTGTGTAATTAGCACATCAGCAGAGATCCCCTAACAACTGTGCATGGATCAGTAGCATTAGAATCACCTGGTGGACGGCAAATGGTCTAAGGAATCTGACCTGAGAGAAAAGCCAGAGAATCTGCATTTTCTGCAACCTCTGCGGAGAGCCACTGACATTGATGACTGAACTCCCCTTTAGAACGCTGTCCAATTTATTCCAGAGAGCATTTTTTTTTTTTTGAGAGGGAGTCTTGCTCTGTCGCCCAGGCTAGAATGCAGTGGCGCAGTCTCAGCTCACTGCAACCTCCATCTCCCGGGTTCAAGCTATTTCCTGCCTCAGACTCCCGAGTAGCTGGGATTACAAGCGCATGCCACTACGCCAGGTTAATTTTTATATTTTTAGTAGAGATGCGGTTTCACCATGTTGGCCAGGCTGGTCTCAAACTCCTGACCTCAGATGATCCACCTGCCTCACCTCCCAAAGTGCTTGAATTGCAGGCATGAGCCACTATGCCTGGCCACAGATAGCACTTTAAGTGTTTCAAAGAATTTAAGGATTTGAAGTCTTTGTTCTCTCAAATAGTTAAACATCCTTTCTTCCAATAGTATCATGTAAATGTGAGTAAATGCAGCTTCTTGTATGCCATAATGTGTACCTGTATCTCAGTGTTTCTCAGAATTATCATGAATTCCAGTTTAATAAATCTGAATTAACCCTTAATTCCAGAAAATAATCTCCCTAAATGTCTCTGTTTCATTACAATTCCATCCTACTCCTCTGAACACACCTTCTCATAGAGAACAATGTCTTTGGAACAATCTCTGCTGAATTCCACTTGTGTGTGCCTATGCCCCGCCATCATTCCTTTCATGCTTGAGTGACTTTTGTCTGGTGTATTCGAGATGTGAGAAAAAGCCTTGATCCAGATCATCAGAATGTAAGGACTTTACAACCAGTCAGATTATTATCCCCGGTACCCAGATAAAGACACAGGGGGTGCATCAGACTTTGACACCTGAGTAGGGTTTCTGCCACCAAGTCTCCGGGCAACTCACTCTTTCTGGTTGGCAGTTGCAAATGGTTTTGAAGTTTGTTCATAAATCCTAGGCTATCTCAGAATCCTGGATGGGGAGTCAGGTGACACGAAATCAGTACGAACCAGCTGTGTGGCCTTAAGCAAATAGCTGCTCTGCTCTAGGCTCTATTTTCCTGTGTAGTGGTAGGAACAAGGGTTTGAATCCTCACTCCACTTTCTACTGTTTATGTAATTTTTGGCAAGTTATTAACATCTAGCATCTCAGTCTCCTTACCTGTAAGCAGAGATAATAAAAGGACTGTTATTTTATACTCTTATGAATTCATATTTGTAAATTTATTGTTATAAATTATTGGAGCAGTTTACTCAGATATTGTAAGTTTTAGCTATTGTTATATGTGGGAAGAAGGGAGATAATAGATATGAAAAACACTTTGAAATGATTGAAAGTCCATATGTACCTAAGAAGATAAGTGAAAAAGATGTAGTATTAGCTATCTAATTCTGTGTAACAAATTATCCCCAAGCTTTGCAGCTTGCTTACTGTCTCACATAGTTTCTAAAAATAAATGGTTTGGGCTCAGCATGTCTTCTAAGAGTCAGGAGCTCAACTAAGCTGGAGGACCTGAGGTGTCAGTAGCTGATTAAAACAACAAGCCCAAACAGAAGTGATAGCGAGGTCTTTCATCACTTACTGTGATAGTGTTCATAAGAGGCTAAGATGGGAGAAAACTCCAAGCACCTTCAGTTCCATTTTTCCCCCTTGGAATAGTATGTTGGTTGAGGGTCAGATGAATTGCCTCAGTGCTGAAGGAGTCCTGAACAAAGGACTCCTGAAGTTTTATGGACCTGGCATGGGAAGGAGGACTAGGAGTAGGAAAGTACAGTGATGCATTGCATAACGATGTTTGGGTTAACAATGGACTTCATATACCCAAGTGGTCCCACAAGATTATAATGAACCTGAAACATTCCTATTGCCTAGTGACGCTGGAGTCATCATAAAGTGGCAGCACAGTGCACTCCTTGCATGTTTGTGAGGATACGGGTGTAAACAAACCAATGGCACTAATCAGTTGTATAAAACCATAGCACATACAAATTATGTACAGTACATAATACCTGATCATGATAATGAATATGTTACTGGCTTACTATTTAGTATAGCATAGTTTTAATCATTATTTCAGAGTGTACTCCTACTACTTTTTTTTTTTTTTTTTTTTGAAGTTAGCTGTAAAACAGCCTCAGGCAGGTCCTTCAGGAGGTATCCAGAAGAAGGCATTGTTATCGCAGGAGATGACAGCTTCATATGTGTTATTATGCCCAAAGACCTTCCAGTGGGACAAGATGTGGAAGTGGAAGACAGGCATACTGATGACCCTAATCCTGGGTAGGCCTAGGATAATGTGTGTGTTTTTGTCTTAGTTTTTAACAAAAAGGCTTTTAAATTTTTGAAAAAAATTTTAAGTAGAAAAAAAGCTTAACAGAATGAGGATATAAAGAAAATGTTTTTGTATAGCTGTATAATGTGTTTGTGGTTTAAGCTAAGTATTATTACAAAAGAGTCAAAAAGTTTAAAAAAATTAAGTTTATAAACTAAAAAGTTCTAGCAAGCTAAGGTTAATTTATTTTTGAAAAAGAAAATATTTTTTATAAATTCAGTGCAACCTGGCCAGGCGCGGTGGCTCATGCCTGTAATCCTAGCACTTTGGGAGGCCGAGGCGGGGGGATCACGAGGTGAGGAGATTGAGACCATCCTGGCTAACACAGTGAAATCCCGTCTCTACTAAAAATACAAAAAAAAAAAAAATTAGCCGAGCGTGGTGGCGGGCGCCTATAGTCCCAGCTACTCTGGAGGCTGAGGCAGGAGGATGGAGTGAACCCAGGAGGCAGAGCTTGCAATGAGCCGAGATCGCGCCATTGCACTCCAGCCTGGGCGACAGAGGGAGACTCTGTCTCAAAATAAATAAATAAATAAATAAAATAAAATAAAATAAATAAATAAATTCAGTACAACCTAAGTGTACAGTGTTTATAAAGTCTACAGCAGTGTACAGTTAGATCCCAGTCTTTCACATTCACTCAGCACTCATTCACTAGAGCAATTTCCAGTCCTGCAAGATCCATTCATGGTAAATGCCCTATACAGGTGTACCATCTTTTCTCTTTTATACTACTATATTTTGACTGTATCTTTTTTTTTTTTTTTTTTTTTTTGAGACAGAGTTTCACTCTTGTTGCCCAGGCTGGAGTGCAATGGCGTGATCTTGGCTCACCGCAGCCTCCGCCTCCCGATTCAAGTGATTCTCCTGCCTCAGCCTCCTGAGTAGCTGGGATTATAGGCATGTGCCACCAGGCCCGATTGTATCTTTTCTATGTTTAGATACACAATACTTAGCATTGTGTTCCAGTTGCCTACAGTATTCAGTACAGTAACATGCTGTACAGGTTTGTAGCCTAGGAGCAATCAGCCATACCATACAGCCTAGGTGTGTAGTAGACCATACCATCTAGGTTTGTGTAAGTACATTCTGTTTCTCAAGGTAACGTGCTGGGAGCACCCGTGTGATCACCTGAGGAACCTGCTACACTCCAGGCCTGTGCTTGCTTTCTCACTCACTAGTTTCAAAATGGAACCAGGACATTTAACATTTTAAGTTCACCTTTGATTTTGCCGCATACAACAATTTGAGAACCGTTAGATGATGAGGCTGGAAAGGAGGGGGAGAGTAAGTCAGAAACACCCAGAAAGGGCTGGCAATGGCACAGTCAGGTGATAGTCACTTACCATGCATTATACACTCTCTACTTGTTTTTACTCTTCCCTTTTCCAGGTAGGAATGTTCCATCTCTGGCTAGATTCACCTGGAAACACAGAAGGAAAGCTAATTGGGAACAGCTTAAAAAAAAAATCAGGATTTAGTAACTAAGAACAGATGTGGCTCTTGTAGTGGTACCCAGTGAGCACCATCCCAAACACCGGGGCTGGTCTTGGTTGTCTTTCTGGCTTGGAATTTTTTTTCTTTTTTTTCTTTATTTTTACTGCTATTAGAAAATGCAAACCTTGATTGACATTTGAACCAGTTAGGTTGCTTCTCACACATCTGCATGCCCTGTGACAGGTTGATTAGAACTATTTAGCTTGACTTGATTTAGCTGGTTCAGCCTCATGGGGATAGTTCAGATTGCATTGAAGTGGTCCTGGTGCTAAAGCAGAGGCCATGGTTTGCTGTGGGAAAGCTGGTTGGACTTCAGTGGTCCTATGGGACAGAGTTCGTCATTTCAGTGGTGTAGCGATTGTGGCCACTGGTCACGATGCAGTGAATGAGTAATTAATAAAGCATGCAAATCCTAATGGCAGGGGCTATCTGAGCAAGAGGTCTTCATTCGGAGCCTACTGGGAAGAATCATAGAAGTAAGAAATTCACATCTCTTTGTTTTTGGTAACATGGTAGAGCATTATCAACATTTGATATTTTTGTCTGCCATCCACACTGGCCCCAATCAACAGCAGTCTGGAAAGTCCCGGAAAGAGTATGTATAAATTTCTTTAGGGCCTTAAAAAGCCCAAGGGCATGACCTAAGAAATGTGAGTAAGTTTTCCACTCACGTACTGATTGCTTTCTGACCAGATTATGTGTTACACAGAAGTCCAATTTAATGAAGAGAAAGGTCTCGTGCTTAGGACAGTGAGGATCTACTTCTCACTGTGGTATTATGGATCCAATACTCTGAAAAGCCATCCTGCTGAAACACGCATAGGTCCTGAACAACAAATATATTTTAAAAAATGGCTGCGTTTACAAGAAAGTAAATTTCTAAGAGCTAAAATTTAAAACTGGGCTGAAGTCAGGGCTGCAAGTGAACATAAAAGCCTGGCCTACCCTAGGGCAGATGCTGATACCTAGAATCGAGAGCTTTGGGTTTTATACTCACTAAGAAAATTAAAGGGCAGGCCTTGTGCCTATCCAAGACGAGGAAATAGAGCCTGGGATGCAAGTATAATGTCAGGGCCTGTTGATGGAACTATGACTTCAATGAAATAATGAGTTAGAAAAAAATCTGGCAAAGCAGCAAAAGGCAGCTAAGAGGAGATTGTCTGGGTTGCTGCACTGGGTGGAAAATCACAACAACAATAAAAATAACAATATGTGTCTCCAGAGAATTTTAAATCTTATCCAATCACTTGTGATGGTGGAGTTTACATTTATACTGTCCACTGAGCCAGGAAAATCCCAAACTGGAGAAAGTAAAGTAGTTCAGGTGGGTAGTATTTCCTGGTGCCTGGCATAAGCAAACATAGGTCATGGAGAAGCAGCACCTACCTGAACTCCTAGGATTCTCACACATTAGATTAAAACAAATACAAATTCCTAATTGAAAAGTTACCAAACACAAGAAAACAAACCACGATGACTGAAAGTCAGCAACCACAACAAACATTAGATTTAGAACACATAGAATTCAGATAATGGAACTTTCCAACATTGAATATAAGCAACTATTTAAAGAAAGGAAAGTTAAAAGTAAAAAAAAAATCTAGAATGCAAAAAGAGCAAAATAATTAGCAAGCAGAATCCAATACCAAGTCAAGAAAATAATAAATCCTGACCAAGTAAGATTTATTCTAGGGAATGCAGAGTTGGTTTAATGTCAGAAAATTTAATCATATATACCATATTAAGAAGTTTTTTCTTTTTTTTTTTTTTTTTGAGACAGAGTCTGGCTCTGTCACCCTAGCTGGGGTGCAGTGGCACAATCTCGGCTCACTGCAAGCTTTGCCTCCTGGGTTCACGCCATTCTTCTGCCTCAGCCTCCAGAGTAGCTGGGACTACAGGCACCCGCCACCACGCCTGGCTAATTTTTTGTATTTTTAGTAGAGACGGGGTTTCACCATGTTGGCCAGGAGAGTTTCGATCTCCTGACCTCGTGATCTGCCTGCCTCGGCCTCCCCAAGTGCTGCAATTACAGGCATGAGCCACCATGCCCGGCCTGGGAGCATACCTTTAAATAGCTCTATTGCAATATAACCTAAATAAATAGCACATATTTAAAATGAGCTATTGAATGAGTTTTGACACATGCACACCTGTGAAACCAGTACCAAAGGCAAGAAAATAAACATACACATCACCACAAAAAGTTTCTTCATGCTATTTTGTAATCCTTCCCTCCTTTTTCTTTTTGTGAGCCCCTCCCCATAGTCATGCAACCACTGATATGCTTTCCGTTACTATAGATTAGTTCACATTTTATAGAATTTTATATAAGTAGAGTCATACGGTATGTACTCTAATTTCATCTGGCTTCTTCCACTCTGCATAATTATTTGGGGATTTGTTCATGTTGTTATGTGTATCAGTCAATCATTCTTCTTTGCTGTGTGGTGTTCCAATGTTTGTTAGACTTTAGAACATTTGTGGTAGGTTCTCTCCAGTTGACTGGGCTCCAGCAATTGTTCAGGGTAGAGGGCAATGGAAGAATGGAAAAGGCCTCCACTTGCTCCTTAAGGTCAACAGCCATAGGCCTATTTGGATTCAGAAGCATAGGTAATCCTTAAATTTGGCTTATGCCCTTGGAGTAAACAGAGCTCTCATGGGACTATGGCTCTAACTTGTCCTGGTTTGTGTCTGTACTGAGGCATAGAACCTGGCTAATGAGCTTTCAATCTATTTATTTCTATGTTCTTAAGTGGTTGCACTAGCATGCATATGGGGGACTTTGCCACACAAGCTAGATTTTCTTCTTGATTTTTTTCTGAAAAACCCAGGTACAAAAGCTTGTTTAGTTCACTCTGGCCACACGTGGGTCCCTCCCAACCTTATCACAGGAGCCCAGAAAGAAACTAACCCAACTTTTTTGCTGAAAGTTGTATAATAGGTGGTGGGGGAAGGTGGCAGAGGAGTAGGGGAGAACACAGCTTTGAAACAATGACTTACAACTATCTTCTCACGAACATATTTATCATTCCTTGGATTTCTTATAAAATGCTCAGGTAGGAGGAAGAAGGTACAGAACAAAAGGTAAGAAAGGAGTTCAGAAGGATTCATAACTCTTCCCAGACACATGGAGACCTGTGAGTCCATAGCAGTTTCCTTAACTGTCTGTCATGCTAGGGTAACAGCCAGCTTCAGGCCTGCAGAAAGACAGGAAGCCAGGCCCAAACAAGTTGTCATAGGGTTTAAGTGAAGAGTGTGTAATCGAGAGGAGACCAGAATGGTCCTGAGATATATCCCAGTGGTGAGCCACATCTGATGTTCTGGGAACTGCTGAGAAGAATCAGGACAAACATTGGCTAAGGGTCAGGAGGACAGATCTGAGTAGGCATGGAGGATCATAAGCGTGAGAAAGGAGCTGGAGAAGCAGCATGTGACCATGTCAGGAAAGGTAAGAGTGGCTGATAATAAGAAAAGTAAATAAATGATTTTCAGACTGTGAAGGTTTATCAGCTAAGGTCTCTTGCCATCTCAGCTCTTGTAGCATACTTCCTTCCAGTCCAGGCTGCAACCAATTCTCAAGCAGGTTGTCACGGAGGCAAACTGGAACACCTGCTAGCAGAGTGTGATAGCAGAAGGGAAACGTGCTTTCTTATGGGAAAAGCACATTTGGCTTTCCTGAAAAATTGATTATGTGCTTTAAAAAGTCTTTTGAATAGTGGCTCTTCTAGCGCTTTAGAAATTTCTTGATTTATACAGAATTCCTGCTGAGTAGCCCATGTATCATATTTTTAAAACAATAATGATTGTAATTCCAATATAACCGTGATCCCCACTCTGATCATCGCTAATGCAGATAAGCAGGAATTATGTTTGTCAGCAGCAAAAGCAGCAACAGCAGCAGCAGCCAAAATGAATTTGGCTTGCTTTGTGCCAGAGACTATTCTGATAGCATTCCAAACATTAATTCATTTATTTCTCACCACAGTCTTATGAGGCAGGCATCATTATTCCCATTTTATAGAGTGATCTTGGCACATTTCACTGGGTTAACAATGTTTTCACTGGGTTAACAGTGCTTTATAAAAGTCACGTAACAAGTATGTTAATTGTATGTAGATAAAATTTAAAATCAATTCAACTAATGATATAAAATGAGTTATAATCATAGTCATATTTATTCAATGAACTTCATTAATTAGAGTTTTGGGGGTCATGTGCAGAGAAAAATATCTTAAGCAGAATGTACCTGTGATTTCCATCTTTTGAAAAGGCTTTTGCTTAATTATGAGAGAAATAATCTTTATTGTAGACACACAAAACAGAGGGACCTATGGGTTTTGTTTTGTTTTAAACTTAACTCTCAGTGACTCCTGATTACTCAGTTTTGGTGACAATTTGTATTGGCCACTTAGGACAGTTTACGTTATAATAAGCAAATTTTTTTAGAAAGAGAAATTGAGACATGGATAGGATAAGGAAGTTACATTTTGGAATTAATTCTTATAGACGATTTGGTTTCATCAGAGTATTTGTACTTTTAGTAACTGTCATACTATGAAAGGATCTCATTTTATTACTGAGAAATTAGGTATGAAATATATAGATTCAAAGCTCATTAGGTTAGTAATATATCAAAGATTCTGGTGACACCCAGGTTTATGTAAAAAGGATAACACAATATGTAAAGGCTATGTTTTCTTTTTTCACAATAAATTTAGTTCACTAATAAGTGTATACAGGAGATTGACAAATCTCTTTCTGCTCTGGGTGCATTCAGAAAAGTGAGAAATAGGAGAACTTCTTCCAGAAGGGCTGAAAGAAGGAATAAGAGGTAGAGAAAGTAGTAGAGTCATAAAAAACTGCCTTCCTGACTAAAAATGTATCCTATTTGTCCAACTTGGAACTTTATATGATAGCTGGAAAGGGTAAAGCATTAAATCTGTATCTTTCATTGACATTTCAGCATCATGTTGCATTTTAGGCTGTAACCGACTTTCCTAATTTCTTTCCACCCATTTCCCTTGAATAAAAGAGTTGAGAGAGAGAAATGATACCATATGGATGAGAGGCTTAGTATTCCAATAGCACAGATCCAAAATGAATGCTGCAATGGAAATGCTGGGACCTGAACACCTTCAAGACCCTTTCAGAGCATGCACTACACTGGGTTTCCCACAGAATGGTGAGAATGATGGTTAAGTGATTTGGCCATCACATTTGGTGTTACAGAGAGCTGTTAACAACTGAGGTGGGCACTAGCCCTGGATCTTGTCATTTCCCACTCCCCAGCCTCATGAGGAGCTAGTCATTGTCTCAATTTCTGATAGCATCTGTATACAGCTGACTTCTACATTTTTAATTCAAGCCCAAACCTCTCCTCTGAACTATGAATCCATGTAATTTCACTGCTTATTCAACATCTCTACTTGATTATCTCCTAAGGCCCTAGGATGCAGCAGTGAACAAAACAGGCAAAAAGTGTCCTTGGAGAACTTATATTCTAGGTATTTACTCAGTATGTCCCAAACTCAATTCATATTCCTTAAATATGCCCTATCTACTCAGTTGCTCTGCCTGGAAACCACGTCTTCTTAGCTTTACCTCTAAGGTGTTTTTCTTATTATTTGGTCCCAACACAATAATACAAGAAATCCATCATTTCTCTCCTGAACTTCTATAAAAGGCTTCTAATTGGCCTCCCTCCATGTTCTCCTCCAATCTAAACCAAAATGATTACTTATTTCATTCTTCAAGAGTGATCCTTTAAAAATGCAAATCTGATTATGACTAGGTTAAACCCTGCTTAAAAATTCTTCAAATGCAACTTGAATAACATTCAGAGGCTATTAGACCTGGCACAGTCTCACTCCTGCCTACCTCCCCAGCTCTCCTCTTTTGCTTAACTCTGAGTTCCAGCCACAGTGACATTCAGTGTGCTCTTAACTAAGCCAAAATTATTCTCATCTAGTGACACTTCTTCCATTGAACCAACTCCAAATCATTTTCGGATCTCAGCTTGAATATCTTTTTCTTGCCTGCAATTTTTTGCCAGGTTATACTGAGTCCCTTTATGCATACATTTCCCCATACCTGCATACATACATATACACACACACGCTGTCTCTTTCTCTCTCTCTCTCTCACACTTTTTTCTTATGCTTTCTAACATGTTAATTAAGTAATTACCATGTTATTTAATTAATGTGTGATCTGCTTAATATCTGTTTTCACCATTGGGGAGGGAACTATATTTATCTCCATCACCACAGAATATCCAGTGAAATAGTAGAATATCACAATGAAAATCGTAGACACTCAATGAATACGTGTTATAGTTGAATATAAATATGTGTTATAGTTGTTGAATATTGGGAAAGGTTATAACTCCTTCAAGTAAGCCAGTATTACGCTAACAAGAGATTAAAAGTCATTATTAAGGGCTACATGAATGTTAATAAGAGTGACAGGAACAAAGAGACATAGCAGCTCCAACCTGGCAACAGTGATGGTAGAAATGTCATCAAAGATGAAAAGTGACTTTCGTTTGTATAAAATGAAGCAGCAGACACTCATGATTGTAAGTAGGATTTCCGGTGATTTGTCCTGCACTGAAAGCCTTTGGATCTATGATTTCCCTATAGACAGGTATTCAGATGTGGCTGAGTAGAGTCGTATAGAGGGTAGCACGAAATGCTACGCTGGAATGGGCAGAAACCCAGGTGACTAGTAAACACAGAAAGAAAATCCTACATAGTGCGTATGCAGGTAGATTCTTGTGATGACTTTTAAATCTGGTTTAGGATGCACATGCATACATAGATAATGAACTGAAAAGCTTTAAGGTTGGGGATGGTGACCTGCACAGGCAGAACGTGAATGTCTTTTGCACAGAACTCCTGTTGACTTCAGATTTCAAGAGAACAGAGTAGCCCCCTCCAAAAAATGTGTAGTAATGATTTCATAATGGACATATTATGCCTCAAGGTTTGGAACCTTCTAAATTATGCAAAAATCCTCTGAAAGATTTATTTTTCAACCTTGAAGGACTGGGTTTATTTTGTTTGGGGAAGAAAAAATGTCTCTGTATTTCTGAGGCTTGTTCTTGAATAAAAATAAACCAAGATAAGTAGGTGTGTGCATATATATACACACACACATATATTACGTGTATATATATATATGGATATATGGCATATGTTTCTTGTATTTTCATCCCAAAATGTTGAGTACAACATTCAGACTCTGCTTAATGCCAAATATTGCATCAATGCACCACGGAAGTACTACTGTTGTTGAGCTGCTAGGTCAACATTGAAATTATCTGTGAAATTTTAAGTTGCTTTTAGTAATAAATTGCTTTTTTTCAAAGATGCTTTGACCATAATGTACTATCACCTTTTCTCACAAACTATGATAAGGGAGTCTGAATAGACTTCCAGTTTCTTATTCCTATGAAAGACCTTGAATAAAGATGTGTTTCTTTTTATTTTTTGTCTGGTCATGGTTAACAATATACGGAACTACTTTTTAAAAGATAATTCCCAGCCACTCTGGAAAACAGTTTGGCAATTTCTTCAAGTAAACATGTAGCTACCATACAATCCAGCAGTTGCACTCTTGGGCGTTTATCCCAGAGAAATGACAACTTAGGTTCACATAACATACGCAAATGTTCATAGAAGCTTTATTTGTAACTGCCAAAGACTGGAAACAACCTAAATGTTCTTCACTGGGTTCATGGTTAACAAATCGGTATGTGTGGTATGTACCATGTATATTAGTCAGGGTTCTCTAGAGGGACAGAACTAATGGATGTATGTATATGAAAGGAAGTTTATTATTAAGGAGAATTGACTCACACAATCACAAGGTAAAATCCCACAAGAGGCCATCTGCAAGTTGGGGAGCAAGGAAGCCCAAAACCTCAAAAATAGGGAAGCTAACAGTGTAGCCTTCAGTCTGTGGCCAAAGGCCTGAGAGACCTTGGCAAACCACTGGTTTAAGTCCAAAAGTCCGAAAGCTGAAGAACTTGGAGTTAGGGGCATGTTCGAGGGCAGGAAGCATCCAGCAGTGAATGAAGGCCAGAAGACTCGGCAAGTCTGCTTTATTCTGGCAGTTGATCAGATGGTGCCCACGCACATTGAGGGTGGGTGGGCCTCTCCCAGTCCACTGACTCAAATGTTAATCTCCTTTGGCAACACCCTCACAGACATACCCAGGAACAACACTTTGCATCCTTCAATCCAATCAAATTGACACTTAATATTAACCATCACACCATGGATTGCTACTCAGTAATAAAACAAAGTGGATAATTATGCAGGCAACAATTTGGATGAGCCTCCAGGGAATTATGCTGAGTGGGGAAAAAAAGTCAATCCAGAAAGACTGAAGACTATATGACTCCATCATACAAGATTTCTGAAATGACAAAATTATTAAAAACAGAGCTGGTTGCCATGGGTTGGGAGTGGGAGGTGGTAGGTGAAGTGGGGTAGAGTTGAGTGTGGTTATAAAAGGACAACACAGGGATCCTTGTTGTGATGAAAATATTCTGTATATTTGTTATCCATTCACTAGCTGATAGATATTTGAATTGTTTCCAATTGTGGCTACTATGAATACTACTACTATGCATACTCATGTACAGGTCTTTATATGGACATGTTTTCATTTTCTTTGTCAGGTCTCTAGGAGTGAAATTGCTAGTTAATAGTAAGTTAACTATGATAATATAATATTAACTTATTAATAATAATGTTTAACTTTTGAAGTCATTGCCAAAATGTTTCCCAAAGTGACTGTACCATTTTACACTCTCATGACCAATGCATGAAGGTTCCAGAAACTTCACATGCTTCAAAATTACCAACATTCGGTATTGTCTTTTTCTTTATGCCCATTTTGATGGGTGTGGAATGATATCTCACTGTAGTTTTAATTTGCATTTCTCTAATTACTAATGATATTGAGCATCTTTTCATATGCTTATTAGCCATTCATAAATGTTTATAGTGAAATGTCTGATCAAGCCCATTGCCCATTTTTTAAATTGGGTTACTTATGTTCTTATGATTGAGTTTTAAGAGTTATTTACATATTCTGGATATAAAAAATCTCTTTATCAAATAAATGATTTGCAAATGTTTTTTTCTTAGTCTATGGCTTATTCTGTTTCCTTAATGATGCTTTTTAAGGAGCAAATGTTTTTAATTTTGAAAGTCTAATTTACCAACTTTTTATTTAAATTGAACATGCTTGTGGTGTCATATTTAAGAAATCTTTTCTAACCCAATGTCGCAGAGATTTTTTCATGTTTTCTAGAAGTCTTATAGTTTTAGCTCTGACATTTAGGTCTATAATCCATTTTTGATTTTTTTTTCTTTATACTGTGAAATAATAATCTAAGTTCTATTTTTTTTTTTTTGCATATGGATAGCCAATTGTCTTAGAATCATTTGCATAAAAGATTTTTCTTTTCCCCATTGAATTGCTTGACAAAACCATTGTCAAAACTCAGTTCACCATAAATGTAAAGATTTATTTCTAGAGTCTCTCTTCTGTTATATTGATCTATATGTCTATTCTTATGCCAATACTATACTGTTTTGATTACTGTCGCTTTATGGTAAGTTTAAAAATAAAAAAGTGGAAGGTCTCCACTTTTGTTCTTCAAATTGTTTTGGCTATTCTAGGTTATTTGTATTTTCATATGGAGTTTAGGATTGATATATTCATTTCTATAAAAACCTTGCTGAGATTTTAATCAGGATGACATTGACTCTAGATAAATTTGGGAAGAATTACTATCTTAATGATATTGAGTCTTCCAATCTATGAACAAGTTATGTCTTTCCATTTATTGAGGTCTTCTTTAGTTCCTTTTAGCAATGCTATTATGAGGGAAATTATCTTAATTTTGTTTTCAGATTGTTAATTGCTAGTATATAAAAATACAATTGATTTTTATGTATTCATATTATGTCTTTAAAGCTTGCTAACCCTATTTATTAGTTTTAGTAGCTTTTTTTAGATTCTTTAGGATTTTCTACATGTCATCTGCAAATAAAACAGTTTTATGTCTTCCTTTGTAATCTGCATAATCTGCATAACTAATTTCTCTTCTTGCCTTATTGTGATGACTAAACTTCTGGTACAATGTTGATAGAAGTGGCAAGAGTGGACATCTTTGCCTCTTTCCCAGTTTCAGGAACAAAGCTTCTATTCTTTCACCAGTATTATGTTAGCTGTATGAGTTTCTTCTCTACTGTTTGTTGTGTAGTATAAAGCCTAAAATTAAGGCTCAGAATTACATGCTGCCTTGACATTTGGTAAAATCGGGAGGTCCTCAAATGGCCTACCAGCAAGTTCCCCACTCTGCTCTGTTCCCATGGCTAAGATCACATAGTTAATTCCCTTTGTCAAACAGATCAGGTGCAGTTCCTGCTTATCTCTGAGTAGTGGGTTTCAGTTCCCTGCTAGCCCATGGAATTATTCAAACAAGCCAATCACATCCTCCCATCCTCCCACAGGTGCAGTTCCTGCTTATCTCTGAGAAGTGGGTTTCAGTTCCCTGCTAGCCCATGGAATTATTCAAACAAGCCAATCACATCCTCCCATAGACACCACAGAACTTCCACAGACGGGGGTCAGCTGACACTCTTGATATTACAAAGCCTGCCTTGCATAGTCCCCTGATGTTCAATTTCCCAGTGCAACCCCCAAGTGGCCCCACATGGCATGTGGTGTCCTCCTCCCCTAAGCTGTGAGTATATGTGACTGCTGTTGATCTCATCTGTCCAGTGTCAGGTATTGTGTGTCTAGTTATCCCTAGAATCCTAAGACAAGAATGCCTTCCTCACCAGTGGGGTAAATAGGAGAAAACAAAAACATTTTGTAGACTCCCTTTATGAGGCTGAGAAGTATACATCTAGTTGTAGTTTGTTTTTAATCATGAATTGATGTTAGGCTTTGTTAAACAGCTTTTCTAAAAAAATCTGAGATAATCATGTCATTTTTGGATCTAATCTATGAATATGTATTAATTTATTTTCATTTGTTAACCAAGTGTGCATTCCTGGGATAAATCCCACTTATTGATGGTATATAATTCTTTTCATATGTTGCTGGATTCAATTTCTAACATTTTTTCTGGATTTTTGTGTCCATGTTTATTTTGGTCTGTTTTCTCTTTACTAGTGAAGTCTTTATCTGGCTTTAGTATCAAAATATAAATAACCTCTTAGAACGAGTTGGGGACTTTTCCTTGGTCATTTTTATTTCTTCTGTTTGTTTCGGTTGAATTTGCTCTGTCTGTTTTTCTTAAGGTGAAGCTTAGGTTATTGATTCAAGATTCTCTTTTTTCAAGTAGTTTTTTCTAAAGCTATATATTTTGAGCACTGCATTAGCTACAACTTATATCTTTTGTAATGTTGTGTTTTTGTTTTCATTCAGGTCAAAAAAATTTCTAATTTACCTTGTGATTTCTTCTTAGTCCTTATGGGTTATTCATAACTGTGTTTTTTAATTTTCAAATATTTAGAGATTTCTCAAATTTATCTCTATTAATTGTTCATTAAATTCCATTATGGTCAAATAACATACTTCGAATGATTGTTTTATGGCTTGCCATATGGACTATCCTGGAGAATGTTCCATGTGTACTTGAGATAAACATTCATTTCTCTATTGGGTGGAATGTAGGTAGTTATATGCATCTTACCATATTATATACCAGTTAGGTTCGATGGACTTAGTGTTGTTCAATTCTTCTATATCCTTTTTGATTTTATGCCTGTTAGTTCTACCTAGTATTAAAAGTACAGTATGGAAGTTTCTAATTATAGTTTTAAATAGTCTCTTTCACCTTTGAATTTTGTTTTAACTTCTTCTGATATGAGGCTCTTTGGTGATTGTAAGTTAAAATTTGTTTTATTTTAATAAAATTGACTCATTATTAAATGTTCCTTTTTATTTCTAATAGTGTCATTTTATCTTAATATAGCCACTCCAACTACATTAGTATCCTTTTATTTGCATCCAGTTGTGTCTTGGATTCTGTATTGTCTCTTTTGATAGCATGTAGTTGTAGTTGAATACTGCTATTTAAATCTGGTCTGAAAATCTCTGCCTTTCAATTAGACTGTTAGCGCACTTACTGCAATTATTTATTTCACTGGATATGTGACTGCCATTTTGTTGTTGTTTAGATATGTCATGTATTTTTCTATCCATTCCTCTTTTATGGCGTGAAAAAATACTTTTAGTGTATAATTTTAATTCCTCTTGAAAATTCTTAAGTATGCTTGAGTTATTTTCTTGGCAATTCTGCTAAGGATTACTATATACCTCATAATTTATAATTGTCTATTTCAGGTTAATACAGACTTAATTACAGTAAAATATAACTTTTCTCTAATATAGCTTTATGCTATTATTGTCATATTATAACAATTTATAATATAAACCCAACAATATAGGGTTGTAATTACTGCTTTATATAACCTTACGTCTCTTAAAGCAATTAAAAGAAGAAATTAGAATATGTATACATTTTTTATACTTATCCTCATATTTACCATTTCATTTCATTCTGTGGATTCAAGTGACCATCCTGTGTTATTTCCTCTTGGTATGAAGACTTTCTTTAGTGTTTCTTTAGTATCTCTTGTTAGGCAGATCTATGATCTATGAGCTCTCAAACTTTGCTGGGTATAAAATTATTGGTTGACAGTTGTTTCTTTTTTTTTTTAAACTTCAACCTACTCACATCAGACAGTTTTTTTTTTTTAATTCCAGCACTTTGCATGTTTTTCTGCTCTCCACTGTGAAGACAATCCTAAAGAGATATAACTTCTACCTTCTTTTTGAACTCAAAATCCAAGTCTTTCCTGCTTCATAATCTTGGCTCTTTTATTGTCCTATAGTTGGTTCTCTTGGCCCTATGTTTCCTATTAGTCCTGAAAACCCTTGAGCCTCGGTAATTGTGCCTTCCCATTACTAATGGATTAATCTCTGGAAGAAAAGGTGAACTTTAATTTAATTTTATTTTTTTAATTCACACAATAGTTGTACATATTTATGGGGGTACATAGTAATGTTTCGATATATACAATGTATAGTGATCAGAGCACAGTAATTAGCATATCCATCTCAAACTTTTATCATTTCTTGGTGGTGAGAATATTCAATATCCTCCTTTTAGCTGTTTGAAACTATACAATACATTATGTCTAACAATCGTCATCCTACAGTGGTATAGAACACTAGAATTTGTTCCTCTTATCTAGTTATAATTTTGTACCCTTTAACAAATCTCTCCCTATCCCTTATTTCTCTCTACCTTTCCTATCCTCTATTATACTCTGTTCTACTTTTTACTTCTATGAGATCAAGGTGGTTTTTTTTTTTTCATCTTCCACAAATGAATGGAGGACATGCAGTGTTTAACTTCCTGTGCCTGGCTTATTTCACTTAACACAATGTCCTCCAGTTTTATTCATGTTGCTGAAAATGACAGGATCTCATTATTTTTTGTGGCTGAATAGTATTTCATTGTGTACATATACCACATTTTCTTTATGCATTCATTCATTGATGAGCACTTAGGATGATTCCGTATCTTTGTGGTATGAGAAAAGATTTTATGAATAAGACCTCAAAGGCACAGCCAACCAAAAGCAAAAATAAATGGGATTATATAATACTAAAAAGCTTTTGCACAGCAAAGGAATCAATCAACAGAGTTAAAAGACAGCCTATAGGATGGGAGAAAGTACTTGCAAACTATTAATCTGACAGGGGATTAATATCTAGGATGAACAAGGAACTCAAAATCTCATGAGAAAAAAATCAAATTCAAAAATGGGCAAATAATCTGAACAGATATTTCTCAAAAGAAGACACACTTATAGCCAACAATTATATGAAAAAATGTTCAGTATCACCAATCATCAGGGGAATGCAAATCAAAGCCACAATGTGATATCATCTCACCCCAGTTAGTATGGCTATGACCAAAAAGACTAAAACCAAATGCTAACAGGGATACAGAGGAAAGGGAACTCTTACACATTGTTGGTGGAAATGTAAAATACTACAGCCACTATGGAGAACAGTATGGAGATTTCTCGAAAACTAAAAATAGAACTGCTGTAAAATCCTGCAATCCCACTACTGAATATTTACCCAAGGGGCAGGAAATAAGTATATCAAAGAGAAACTTGTACCCCAATGTTGGTAGATTTGGTTTCCTAGTATTTTGTTGAGGATTTTTCTGTCTATCTTATTGGCCCATAGTTTTTTCATTTGTGTCTTTATCTGGTTTTGTTATCAGAGTTATGCTGGCTTCATAGAATGATTTAGAAAGAATTCTCTCTCTTTCAATTTTTTTGGAATAGTTTCAGGAGAACTGGTATATGTTTTTAAAGGTTCAGTAGAATTCAGCTGTGAAGTTATTTTGTTCTGGGATTTTCTTTGTTGGGAGACTTTTTATTACTGATTCAATCTCATTACTTGTTGTTGGTCTGTTTAGATTTTCTATTTCTTCTTGGTTCAATTTTGGTAAATTGTATGTGTCCAGGAATTTATCTGTTTTCTTTAGGTTTTCAAAATGACTGGCATAGAGTTGTTCATGGGGGCCGCATAGTCCTTCGTATTTCTGTGGTATCTGTTAAATCTTTCTCATTTCTTATTTATTTTTTCTCTTTTTTTCTTAGTCTAGCTAATGGTTTGTCCATTTTTATTTTTAAAAAATTCCACAATAACAATTACAAATGGAAAAAATAAGCTTTTTGTTTCATTGATATTTTTTGTGGTTTTTGTTTTGTAGTTTCAACTTCATTTATTTCTGCTCTGCTCTTTCTTTATACTAATTTTAGGTTTGGTTTGTTTTTGCTTTTCTACTTCCTTGAGATGCATTACTAGATTGTTTATTTAAAATCTTTCTAGTTTTTTTTAGATTTGGGTTCATTTTAAGTTTATTTGTTAAATTATTTGAAGAGATGGGGTTCTCACTATGTTGCCCAGGCTTGTCTTGTACCCCTAGTTTCAAGCAATCCTCTTCTCTTAGTCTACTGATTGACTGATAGATTGACAGGGTCTTACGTTGTCCGGGATGGTCTTGAACTCTTGGCCTAAAGTGATCCTCCTGTCTCAGCCTCCCAAAATTCTGGAATTGAAGATATGGGCAACTGTGCCTGGCCTTTTCTAGCTTTTTGATGTAGACATGTATTGCTATAAACATTACTTAATACTGTGTTTGCTGTGTCTTATAGGTTTTGGTTTGCTGTGTTTCTATCTTTTTCTTCTTTTTTTTTTTTAGTTTATTCTTAACATTTTCCTCATCTATTCCTCATTCAGGAGGATGTTTAATTTTCTTGTACTTGTATAGTTTCAGATATTTCTCTTGTTAATGATGTCTAGTTTTATTCCATTTTGGTCAGATAAAATACTTGATATAATTTTTATTTTTAAAAATATTTTGGGGGCTTATTTCATGTTTTTATATATGGTCAGTCCTGGGCAATCTTCCATATGCTGATGAAAAGAATATATATTCTGCAGCTGTTGGGTGAAATGTTCTCTAAATATATGCTAGGTCCATTTGTTTTATGGTATAATTTAAATTTGATGTTTCTTTGTTGATTTTTCTGTGTTGGTAATCTATCCAATGCTGAGAGTGGGGTGTTGAATTAAGTCCCTGACTATTATTGTATTGCAGTCTATCTCTTTAGATAGAATATTTGCTTTATATATCTGGGTACTCTGGTGTTGGGTATATATATATTTACAATTGTTACATTTTCTTTCCAAAGTGATCCCTTTATTATATAATGTCTTTGTTTGTCTCTTTACAGCTTTTGACTTAAAGTCTGTTTGTATTGCTACTCCTGTTCACTTTTGGCTTCTGTTTGCATAAAATATCTTTTCCAACATTTCACTTTCAGTCTGTGTTTACAGTGAAGTGAATTTCTTGAAGGCAGCATATTCTTGGGTCTTGTTTTTATTAATTCAGTCAGTCAGTCAGTCTATATATTTTAAATGAGGAATTTAATCCATTTACTTTTGAGGTTATTATTGATAGATGAGGACTTACTCCTGTTATGTATTGATGTTTTTCTGGTTGTTTTGTATATTTACACCTGGTTTGTTTTGTGTCTTTGTTCTTTACTTCCTGATTGTTGTTGCAGCTGGGTGATTTTCTGTAGTGATAAGGCTTATTCCTTTCTTTTTCTCCTTTGTGTATTGGCTTTACCAGTGAGTTTTATAGTTTCTCATGTTTTCATCATGGTGGTTACCATTTTTTCACTTCCAGATGTAAGACTCCCTTGGGCATTTCTTGTAAGGCTGGTCTAGTGGTAAATTTCCATAATTTTTGTTTATCTGTGAAAGATTTTATGTCTCCTTCACTTCTAAAGTATAGCTTTGCTGGGTTTAATATTCTTGGCTGACAGATTTTTTTTCCCCCAGAACTTTGAATCTATCATCCTGTTCTTTGCTGGACTGTAATGTTTTGCTGGAAGTTCACTGTTAGTCTAATGAAGATTCCTTTATATATGAGTTAATGCTTTTCTCCTGCTGTTTTTAAAATTCATTGTCTTTGATTTTTGACAATTTGATTACAACATGCTTCAGAGAGGACCTGCTTGGGTTAAATCTAATTGGGATTCTTTGAGCTTTCTGGATCTGGATGACCATCTATCTCCCAAGACTTGAGAAGTTTTCTGCTGTGATTTTATTAAATATGTTTTCCTCTCCTTTGCCCTTCTCTTCTCCTTGTAGAACACCCATAATATGAATATTTATTCACTTAATGATGTCTCATACATCTGTAGGCTTTCTTCATTTCTATATAATTAGGCCAAATGATTTACCTCAAGTTCTATGAGTTTAAAGTTTTTCAGAAGTTATTACAGAAGTCAACACTGAAATCAGAAACAAACTTTCACAGCTGTAGCATTTATAACAAAGTCAATATCTACAAGACCTTAATTTAAGAGATTTAGGGTGTTTCCATGATTCAGAATCCATGACTAAAGTTTCAAAGTCCAGATCCAAGTCAGAAACAAGGGCACTTACAAAGTAATCAATAGAAGGGCAGTTCTGAAGCATACCTTCAACCATGATCATGGGCTCCTTGCCTCCACTGTGGGCCAGCATCTCCCTGCAATAGCACTCCCTGGTTGCCCTGTTAAAAGGATTTTGTAGAAAACATTCCTTCCAAACCACGGCAGTGACTGTCCTAGACATGAGGTAAGAGCAGTATTTGGCACCACAGCCCATGAGGTAGCTGATCCGCAGCTTCCAGGCAGTATTTGGAACATATGGTAAGCCATAGAATGTCTCTTGTGTTTCCTTGAGAATGTCTGTGGTTGAACTCTTCAGGGGAAGCTTTCCCTGGTAGATTTGATCCAGAGTGGCATAAAAGACCTGAAGTTTCATATTGGCTGCGGCACAAACCTTTTTAGATTCACAAAGCTGAGACACCATATTTTTTTGGCAGTAGCCCATTCTAATTATGTCTGGCAAACTGGTTGCTCAATAATCATTTGCAAAGTACTCCATTAGAATAGAAGGAACCTCTGTAAAATCAGTGGGACAGCCTGGTTCCGGTGACGTGTTGGTAACAAATACGTCCTGGCATTCAATGCATAGCATGTCCCATTTCATGGACAAGATTTTCCTTCATTCCAGGAGTTAGCAAAGTTGGTGAACTCCTTGAGGAATGGGGAAGATTCAGCATAAGAACTATGACTGGGAGTTGATAGTCTCTGTCTTCCTTTAATCTGCCTCCATGGATTGTAAAATGGCAATCCTGATGTGGTTTGTCTGTTTGCTGAAGAATATCAAAGTTAAATGCACCCCAATAATCCTTCAGATTCATGAATGATGGCCAGTTTTTGGACATCTTCACACATACCTCTCCTTTTGCAGGCTATTCTGCATATAAGGAAATCCCCAACAGTTTGTTAAGCCAAATATTCAGGCCTTCCATGCATGCTCCAAGGGAGAAAAACAGGCAATATAAGCCAGGCTCAATATTATACCTATGTTCATGAATCACATCACTGTGGTAGCAGGGGTCCCAAGGCATTACTTTGGAATTTTGAGAATTCTGTTTCATTTTCATCCCTTATATCATCTCAAAATCTTTTCAAGTTCTTTCAGAAAGTTGGTCAGAGAATTTCTTAAGGAACTGGATGACAGTCTCTGAATTTTTAACTATTATTCCTTGGAGAGCCCTGTGGGAAAACATAGAATACCTACCAACTTTTCCAGAAGATCTCTGTTGCTGAGCAATTCTTCTAAACATTTTAATTGACCAGTATTGGGATAAAGAAAAATTTTGTAAGCAGCTTCTCACACCAAGTCACCTTGTGCTTCTGCATGGAGACCATCAATTATGATACGATCCCCATCAGATAAAAGTTATGGTGAATGTGTTCTGGTAAGAGATGCTTCTCAGTCTTGTTGGGAAAGTTGTTTGCCATAAGATGTGGACTACTCAAATCCAAGATTTTAACATTGAGGTCTACTGCTCTTTTACACTTTTCTTTGTCTAGATGGATTCCACTAATTTCAAAATCAAATATAAACAGTTCAGCCACTTGCCTGGTTTCTGGATCAAGGGAATCCACGAGTTTTTTTTTTTTTTTTTAAATCAGGTAGTAATTTTTGCAAACTTTGACATAATTCCATATTTGTGTTCAACCAAGTCAGCCACTCTGCACAAGGAATCTTAGAGCTCATCAAAGATGCACACAATCTGGGGTCCAGGTGGGGTGGAACATGCATGTTCCACAAGCAATTCTGTCTTCCTCAAGGCTTTTTATCATGCAATATGAAATCTTTCTGCAGTGCTGAGCCCAGGATATCCAAAAAGACCCTAGTGCTCACTAAACAGGTCCAAGCGTAGCCCTGCAGCTTGACATTGAAGGTGGAGTCCACCAGGGACCAGCTGGTGCTGACCCTTCCATATGGGTCTCGGCTCTGAGGCTGCCCCTGCCTACCTGCCCTGGCCACAGGGACACTACTCCAGCTCTGAAGTGGCCTAGCCTTTGGGCACATAGTGTTTGTGGAGTAGCCTCATGCCCAGCTGCAAGACCCTTGCCCCAGTGCTGCAGCTCCAGCCAGGAGTGCACGCTTTGCACTTCTGGGCTTTCTTCATTTTTAAAATGCTTTTTTCTTTTCTTTTCTTTCTTTCTTTCTTTCCTTCTTTCTTTTGTTCATCTGTGATATTTCAAAATATCTGTCTTCAAGTTCAGAAATTATTTCTTCTGCTTGGTCTAGTTTGTTGTTGAAGCTCTTGATTGTATTTTGCCATTTCATTCATTGAATTCTTCAGTTCTAGGATTTCCGTTTGGCTCTTTTTTTAATGATATCTCTCTTTGTTGGATTTCTCATTCAAATTATTACTTTCCTGATTTCATTGAATTATCTATCTGTATTCTCTTATATCTCACTGAGTTTCCGTAATATTATTATTTAGAATTCTTTTTCTGGCAGTCAACAGATTTCATGATTGGGGACTATTACTGGAGACATTTTTTTCCTTTAGAGGTGTCATGTTTCCTTTCTTTTTCATGTTCAACATGTTCCTACATTGATTTCTGTGTATCTGGTAGAAAAGTTGCCTCTTCCAATTTTATTAAGTAGGTTTCATAGGGAAAGGCTTATTTGTATGAATGGGCCTTGGAGTGTTGTTGGCCTTGGTTCCGGGTGGACACTCTAGTGTAGTATCCATGTAGTTGCTTTTTTGTTTTGTTTTGTTTTCAGCTGTAATCCACACTAGTAACATTTATGAGTGTCTCAGTGGCCTAGACTAAGATTTTTATGGTAGTGGTGTGGCTTTGCTGGGAATGGGTTCTCCAGGCTGTTTCTTAGGTTGTGGGAGTGTGTGTGCACATGGTGGTTCAGTTACCTTGGGGTCTGGCTCACTGGCAATGGGGCTGTTACTCTGGCTGGGAGCATGGGCACACATTTGCTTGGCTGGCTTTGTGGCATGCCTCCCAGGACTAGATTTGTGGGATTGTTTCTCAGGCCCAGAATGTAGGCACATAGCTGGTCAACTGGCTTGAGAGTATATCTGTCTACCAGGGACAACCCACAGTATTGTTTTTAGGCCTGAGACATGGATGTAAGGCTGCTCAGATGGCCTAAGGGTGTGTCTGCTCTGGGGAAGGGGGACCCACCGGAGTGTTTCTCAATTTTGGGACACAGGTGTTAGGCAGCTCAGCTAGCTCAGGGTAGCCTTTTGGGACTGTTTCTCAGGTCTGGGTCATGGGCTTAAAGCTGCTTGGTTGGCCTAGGGGGGTGCCCACCAGAAGCCAGACTGCAGGACTGTGTCTCAGATCTTGATTGCAGGTGCAGGGCCATTGGGCAGGCTAGGGGCATGTCTGCTGGGGAGTGGGAGGACACTACAGGGACAGGGCTATTTTTCAGGTCCTGAGAAGAAGTGCGTAGTTGCTCCACCAGCCTGATGTGTGTATTAGCTGTTCAGAGGCTTGGATGCCTCTCCTACTTTGAGGGGGGGGGGGGCATGCAGTGGTTGGACTGGCTCAAGGTTGAGTTCATCCTGTGTAGGACTGCCAGACTGTTCATTCAGCTGGAAGTGTGGCAGCAGGGATGGGTGGGTTACCTTGCTGTGCAAGACCTGAGTCACAGCTTACCCTGGGCCTACACTTTGTGCAGATAGGGTTGTGGCATTTAGCCACCTGTGTAGGCTTGGTGAAATTAAGATGAAGCCCCAGTATTGGAGAGGAACAGTGGCTACTGGCCATCAGAACAAGGTGCACTACAGAGGCAGCTCTGTTCTCATGATGCTGTGCAGCACCAGCTTGTCTTGCAGAGGGCGAGTGATGGGTGGGAAGTATACACGTCATGCCCTTAAACTGGGGCAATGCAGCTGCATGAATTCCTGGCAGTTCTCCAAACTGGGCTCAGGGCTTGCAAGGAGCATGTGATTCTCCTGTAGTAAGAACTGTGGGTGTTTGTGGTGGCAATGGCAACTAGTGGGGATCTTTTGCCTACCTCTTCCCCTGAAATGGGAAGTTCCTCCTAACTCCAGGCAGATTCAATCTGAGCAGGGGAGATGGTTGCAGACACTGGGTACCTCCATGCCGTCCTCCTGGATTTCCGATGAATCACCACAGGTGCGTCTCCACTCCCTCGCTGTACACCAGCACTCTCCCTTCAACATCCCAGTAAAATCTTGGCTGTTTATTCGTTGCCTTGGTCCTTTCTTGTGGGAGGGATGAGTATCAAGCATCTCTAGTGAACCATTTTGATGAAGTCACTTCTTTACTTGTACATAAAAGCAATGGTTATTTCCTTGGCTTGCCAGAGAGCTGAAAGTTAAAATTTCATTTGAGAATATAATGCCAGGCTCCCAGTGATCTCCCTTTTTATAGAACTAGCAATCTTTCTACCATTCTTTTAAATTTATTTTTAATTTTCCAATAGCAAATCATTAAATAATCCAGACTTCCCATTGCGTGTAGTTTTTAAGCTGCTAGCACCACCATCTTCATTTTATTTATCAAGCTAACAAACAGAAAAATTAGACCTAGAGGCTAATTTTCTGACCCATATATAATACATGCAGTCATAGGTCTAATAAAGTTCATTTATACCATAAAAAGGAGCAAATTATAATTTTTACAATAAACATATTTTGCCAAAAATAAAAAAGGGAATAAAATGTCTTACATGCCTCCTTGTTAAAAGAAACTTTAAAAAATATTTTTTTCTTGCTTCCAGTGTGGTTAGGGAAACTTTAACAAAAATTGACTATCATGGGAAGATCTTTGTATTAATAGCTCTGGAAGAGAGTGTACCTATCTTAGGAGGCATGCTGCCTCCCATAAGTGAAGATAATAAGAGAAACGGCCTCTATCCATTGTAGCCATTAAGATCCTGTTAGGATACAGCAGTCACACTACTTATTTAACAGAAAATATAACATAAGGAATTGTTAATTAGGTATAAAGTTGTTAATTAGGTGGCTAAAAAGGCAAAAAGAAAACATAAAGCAACTGCAGGAGCAGATACCACCCCTAGGGCTGGGAGAACAAAGGGAAGAGGTTGCATATACAGGTTTGAGTATTTCTTACCCAAAATGCTTAGGACCAGAAGTGTTTGATTTCAGCTTTCTTCAGATTTTGGAATATTTGCATATACATAATGAGATACCTTGGGGATGGTACCCAAGTCTAAACATGGAATTCACTTATGTTCCATATACATATATATAGCCTGAAGATAATTTTATATAAAATTTTAAATAATTTTGTGGATAAAAGTTTTGACTGTATTTTGGATGTGACCCATCACATAAGGTCAACTGTGAAAATTTCCACCTGTGGCATCATGCCAGCCCTCAAAGTTTCAGATTTTGGAGCATTTAAAATTTCAGGTTGTTGAATTAGGGATGTTCAATCTGTATTAAAACTTGGAAGCTTGGAGACAAGAAGCTCTGAAACTCACATCTCTGAAAAGGGGTCTTTAGCTAGCTAGTTGTTGTGTCTTTGATGAGGTTCAAAAAGGCTGGTTCTGTAAGAGTTGTGATGGGAAGGACTTACCCTCTCAGGGTGAGGCAGCACTGGGGAGCGGAATTGCCCTTTTAGGGCAAAAAAGCATTGTAGGACTGATGCTTCCAGGAAGAGGAAGCAAGCAAGAGCAAGTTCTTTCTTCCTATCTCCACTTTGTGCTCTCCTTCTAAACAACCTCCTGTCATCACCGTAATTGGCAGAACTTAAGAGGGAGCCAGCTGGAATGTAGTTTGTAAAGTCTCAGTTCCAGCATCATGTAGCCAGAATGGATAAGTTTGGTGCTGAGATACAAAAACTTAGTAATGAGCACATTCATTTAATTCTAAATAAAGTGTTTTCCCCACCTATCCAATATCTTTGTTTCCTATGTTCTTGAGATGATCAGAATGTTTTGACATGAAATAATTGAATATTATTGTAACTTACGCTTTACTATCACTTTAACCAAGGCTGAATCAAAGTTAACTTTTACTTCTTTCTGTTATTGTCAGGGAGGGGAGGGGGGTGTACACAGGGATTAGTTGGGAAGAGGGGAAAGATTACTTTTAATTTCTATAACGGAATAATACTTTCATTGTTGACCACCTCAAATATGTTGGAGATACATGGAGTATAAATTATAAATAAATAAACCTCAGCTGTGCCAACTAATAAGAGACTCCCAACAATTCCCCAATTATCTAAGCTTGGGGTGGGGTGGGAATGTACAATTTTACTGGTGAAGAATTAGCAGCAGGAGATGTTGGAAGAAAGATAGTCTGAGCAGACACACACAACACTTCTTCACCCGAAGGCTACCAGCCTAAAGGTGTAGTGCCTTCCAATTTCTGGATGAAAAAGCCACTAGGGGCAGGGGTGGTTGCAAGATGACTAGAAACAGCTCCAGCCTCCAGCTCCCAGCATGAGCGACACTGAAGATGGGTGATTTCTGCATTTCCAACTGAGATACTGGGTTCATCTCACTGGGGCATGTCAGACAGTGGGTGCAGGACAGTGGGTGTAGCCCACTGAGTGACAGCTGAAGCAGGGAGAGGCATCGCCTCACCTGGGAAGCGCAAGGGGGAAGCGAATTCCCTCTCCTAGTCAAGGGAAACCGTGACACACAACACCTGGAAAATCTGGTCACTCCCACCCTAAAACTGTGCTTTACCAAGGGTCTTAGCAAATGGCACACCAGGAGATTATATCCTGCACCTGGCTCAGAGGGTGCCATGCCCAAAGAGCCTCCCTCATTGCTAGCACAGCAGTCTGAGATCTAACTGCAAGGTGACAGCGAGGCTGGGGGACGGGTGCCCGCCACTGCTGAGGCTTAAGTAGGTAAAAAAAAAAAAGCGGCCTGGAAGCTCGAACTGGGTGGAGCCCACCACAGCTCAAGGAGGCCTGCCTGCCTCTGTAGACTCCACCTCTGGGGACAGGGCATAGCCAAACAAAAGGCAAGAGAAACCTCTGCAGATTTAAATGTCCCTGTCTGACAGCTTTGAAGAGAGTAGTGATTCTCCCAGCACAGAGTTTGAAATCTGAGAATGGACAGACTGTCTGCTCAAGTGGGTCCCTGACCCCTGAGTAGCCTAACTTGGATATATCCCCCACTAGGGGCAGACTGACACCTCACACCTCACACGGCCAGGTACCCCTTAGAGACGAAACTTCCAGAGGAATGATCAGGCAGCAACATTTGGTGTTCAGCAGTATTCACTCTTCTGCAGCCTCTGCTGCTGATACCCAGGCAAACAGGGTCTGGAGTGGACCTCCAGCAAACTCCAATAGACCTGCAGCTGAAGGTCCTGACTGTTAGAAGGAAAACTAACAAACAGAAAGGACATCCACACCAAAACCCCATCTGTACATCACCTTCATCAAAGACCAAAGGTAGATAAAACCACAAAGATGGGGAAAAAGCAGTGCAGAAAAGCTGAAAATTCTAAAAATCAGACCGCCTCTCCCCCTCCTAAGGAACGCAGCTCCTCGCCAGCAACAGAACAAAGCTGGATGGAGAATGACTTTGACGAGTTGAGAAAAGAAGGCTTCAGACGATCAAACTTTTCTGAGCTAAAGGAGGAAGTTTGAACCCATCGCAAACAAGCTAAAAACCTTGAAAAAAGGTTAGACGAATGGCTAACTAGAATAACCAATGTAGAGAAGTCCTTAAATGACCTGATAGAGCTGAAAAACATGACACGAGAACTATGTGACAAATGCACAAGCTTCAGTAACCAACTCGATCAACTGGAAGAAAGGGTATCAGTGATTAAAGATCAAATGAATGAAATGAAGTGAGAAGAGAAGTTTAGAGAAAAAAGAGTGAAAAGAAATGAACAAAGCCTCCAAGAAACATGGAACTATGTGAAAAGACCAAATCTATGTCTGATTGCTGTACCTGAAAGTGACAGGGAGAATGGAACCAAGTTGGAAAACACTCTGCAGAATATTACCCAGGAGAACTTCCCCAACCTAGCAAGGCAGGCCAACATTCAAATTCAGGAAATACAGAGAATGCCACAAAGATACTCCTCGAGAAGAGCAACTCCAAGACACATAATTGTCAGATTCACCAAAGTTGAAATGAAGGAAAAAATGTTAAGGGCAGCCAGAGAGAAAAGTCATGTTACCCACAAAGGGAAGCCCATCAGACTAACAGCAGATCACTTGGCAGAAACTCTACAAGCCAGAAGAGAGTGAGGGCCAATATTCAACATTCTTAAAAGAATTTTCAACCCAGAATTTCATATCCAACCAAACTAAGTTTCATAAGTGAAGGAGAAATAAAATCCTTTACAGACAAGCAAATGCTTAGAGATTTTGGCACCATCAGGCCTGCCCTACAAGAGCTCCTGAAGGAAGCACTAAACATGAAAAGGAACAAGTGGTACCAGCCACTGCAAAAACATGCCAAAATGTAAAGACCATTGATGCTAGGAAGAAACTGCATCAACTAATGAGCAAAATAACCAGCTAACATCATAATGACAGGATCAGATTCACACATAACAATATTAACCTTAAATGTAAATGGACTAAATGCTCCAATTAAAAGACACAGATTGGCAAATCGGATACAGGGTGAAGACCCATCAGTTTGCTGTATTTAGGAGACCCATCTCACGTTCAGAGACACACACAGGCTCAAAATGAAGGGATGGAGGAAGATCCACCAAGCAAATGGAAAACAAAAAAAAGGCAGGGGTTGCAATCCTAGTCTCTGATAAAACAGACTTTAAACCAACAAAGATCAAAAGAGACAAAGAAGGCCACTATATAATGCTAAAGGGATCAATTCAACAAGAAGAGCTAACTATCCTAAATATATATGCGCCCAATACAGGAGCACCCAGATTCATAAAGCAAGTACTTAGGGACTTACAAAGAGACTTAGACTCCCACACAATAATAATGGGAGGCTTTAACACCCCACTGTCAACATTAGACAGATCAATGAGACAGAAAGTTAACAAGGATATCCAGGAATTGAACTCATCTCTGCACCAAGCAGACCTAATAGACATCTATAGAACTCTCCACCCCAAATCAACCGAATATACATTCTTCTCAGCACCACATCGCACTTATTCAAAAATTGACCACATAATTGGAAGTAAAGCACTCCTTAGCAAATGTAAAAGAACAGAAATTATAACAAACTGTTTCTCAGACCACAGTGCAATCAAACTAGAACTCAGGATTAAGAAACTCAATCAAAACTGCTCAACTAAATGGAAACTGAACAACCTGCTCCTGAATGACTACTGGGTACATAACAAAATGAAGGCAGAAATAAAGATGTCTTTTGAAACCAATGACAACAAAGACACAACATACCAGAAGCTCTGGGACACATGTAAAGCAGTGTGTAGAGGGAAATTTATAGCACTAAATGCCCACAAGAGAAAGCAGGAAAGATCTAAAATTGACACTCTAACATCACAATTAAAAGAACTAGAGAAGTAAGATCAAACACATTCAAAAGCTAGCAGAAGGCAAGAAATAACTAAGATCAGAGCAGAACTGAAGGAGATAGAGACACAAAAAACCCTTCAAAAAATCAATGAATCCAGGAGCTGGTTTTTTGAAAAGATCAACAAAATTGATACACTGCTAGCAAGACTAATAAAGGAGAAAACAGAAGAATCAAATAGACACAATAAAAAATGATAAAGGGGATATCACCACTGACCCCACAGAAATACAAACTACTATCAGAGAATACTATAAACACTTCTACGCAAATAAACTAGAAAACCTAGAAGAAATGGATAAATTCCTGGACACATACACCCTCCCAAGACTAAACCAGGAAGAAGTTGAGTCCCTGAATAGACCAATAACAGGCTCTAAAATTGAGACAATAATTAATAGCCTACCAACCAAAAGAAATCTGGGACCAGATGGATTCACAGCCAAATTCTACCAGAGGTACAAGGAGGAGCTGGTACCATTCCTTTTGAAACTATTCCAATAAATAGACAAAAAGGGAATCCTCCCTAACTCATTTTATGAGGCCAACATCATCCTGATACCAAAGTCTGACAGAGACACAACAAAAAAAAGAGAATTTTAGACCAGTATCCCTGAAGAACATCAATGCAAAAATCCTCAATAAAATACTGGCAAACTGAATCCAGCAGCACATCAAAAAGCTTATCCACCATGATCAAGTGAGCTTCATCCCTGGGATGCAAGGTTGGTTCAATAATGCAAATCAATAAATGTAATCCAGGATATAAACAGAACCAAAGACAAAAACCGCATGATTATCTCAATAGATGCAGAAAAGGCCTTTGACAAAATTCAACAGCCCTTCATGCTAAAAACTCTCAATAAATTCGGTATTGATGGAACATATCTCAAAATAATAACAGCTACTTATGACAAACCACGGCCAATATCATACTGAATGGGCAAAAAATGGAGGCATTCCCCTTGAAAACTCGCACAAGACAGGGATGCCCTCTCTCACCCTTCCTATTCAACATAGTGTTGGAAGTTCTGGCCAGGGCAATCAGGCAACAGAAAGAAATAAAGGATATTCAATTAGGAAAACAGGAAGTCAAATTGTCCCTGTTTGCAGATGACATGATTGTATATTTAGAAAACTCCATCGTCTCAGACCAAAATCTCCTTCAGCAAAGTCTCAGGATACAAAATCAATGTACAAAAATCACAAGCATTCTTATACACCAATAACAGACAGAGAGCCAAATCATGAGTGAACTCTCATTCACAATTTCTTCAAAGAGAATAAAATACCTAGGAATCCAACTTACTAGGGATGTGGAGGACCTCTTCAAGGAGAGCTACAAACCACTGCTCAATGAAATAAAAGAGGACACAAACAAATGGAAGAACATTCCATGCTCATGGATAGGAAGAATCAATATTGTGAAAATGGCCATACTGCCCATGGTAATTTATAGATTCAATGCCATCCTCATTAAGCTACCAAAGACTTTCTTCACAGAATTGGAAAAAACTACTTTAAAGTTCATATGGAACCAAAAAAGAGCCTGCATTGCCAAGACAATACTAAGCCAAAAGAACAAAGCTGGAGGCATCATGCTACCTGACTTCAAACTATACTACAAGGCTACAGTAACCAAAATAACATGGTACTGGTACCAACACAGAGATATAGACCAATGGAACAGAACAGAGCCCTCAGAAATAATACCACACATCTACAACCATCTGATCTTTGACAAACCTGACAAAAACAAGAAATGGGGAAAGGATTCCCTATTTAATAAATATTGCTGGGAAAACTGGCTAGCCATAAGTAGAAAGCTGAAACTGGATCCCTTCCTTACACCTTATACAAAAGTTAATTCAGGATGGATTAGAGACTTAAATGTTAGACCTAAAACCATAAAAACCCTAGCAGAAAACCTAGGCAATACCATTCAGGACATAGGCATGGGCAAGGACTTCATGTCTAACACACCAAAAGCAATGGCAACAAAAGCCAAAATTGACAAATGGGATCTAATTAAACTAAAGAGCTTCTGCACAGCAAAAGAAACTACCATCAGAGTGAACAGGCAACCTACGGAATGGGAGAAAATTTTTGCAATCTACTCATCTGACAAAGGGCTAATATCCAGAACCTACAAAGAACTCAAAACAAATTTACAAGAAAAAAAACAACCCCATCAAAAAGTGGGCAAAGGATATGAACAGACACTTCTCAAAAGAAGCCATTTATGCAGTAGACACATGGAAAAATGCTCATCATCACTAGCCATCAGACAAATGCAAATCAAAACCACAATGAGATTCCATCTCACACCAGTTAGAATGGCGATCATTAAAACGTTAGGAAACAACAGGTGCTGGAGAGGGTGTAGAGAAATGGGAACACTTTTACGCCATTGGTGGGATTGTAAACTAGTTTAACCACTGTGGAAGACAGTGTGGCAACTCCTCAAGGATCCAAAACTAGAAATACCATATGACCCAGCCATCCCATTACTGGGTATATACCCAAAGGATTATAAATCATGCTGCTATAAAGACACATGCACACGTACGTTTATTGCGGCACTATTCACAATAGCAAAGACTTGGAACCAACCCAAATGTCCATCAGTGACAGACTGGATTAAGAAAATGTGGCACATAAACACCATGGAATACTATGCAGCCATAAAAAAGGATGCATTCATGTCCATTGTAGGGACATGGATGCAGCTGGAAACCATCATTCTCAGCAAACTATTGCAAGAACAGAAAACCAAACACCACATGTACTCACTCATAGGTGGGAATTGAATAATGAGAACACTTGGACACAGGAAAGGGAACATCACACACCAGGGCCTGTTGTGGGGTGGGGGGAGGGGGGAGGGATAGCATTAGTAGATATACCTAATGTAAATGACAAGTTACTGGGTGCAGCACAACATGGCACATGTATACATATGTAACAAACCTGCACGTTGTGCACATGTACCCTAGAATATAAAGTACAATAAAAAAAAAAATCCACTTGGGAGAGAAGAGAGAACAACAGAGGAAGAACACAGTTAAAGTAAAAGTGCTAGTTAAGATTCCCTTAAATTAAAATCAGGATGGAAATCATTTTATTTTGAGAACCTTCAGAGACTACTACTGAATAGTCTATGGTTCCTTAACATAGGAAGGGGTCTTCAATTATCTTTTTTCCTTTAACTGAGATTTTAAAATTAATAGTATCGTTTTCAATTTAGAAATGAAAGAAACTTTAAAATTGCTGCAAATACATACACTGTTATATCTTGTTATGTGATAGTGCTTAACATAAAACAGGATGTTTTACTCATGGCCAGGAAAGCTTGGTATATAAGTGCATTTAAACATAAAGTTGTCCTCCCTGCCTTAAAAAAATAAAAAGGTCTATAAATTCCTAAGGATTTTGAAACTTTTGTTTAAGAATTTTGAGGAATTAGGGAAACGTAGGTTATGCTTGATTTTCAAAAACTGGTTATTTTTAACAAAACATAATCTTGCAGAAGGTGAGTAGGAGATTAGAAATTATTTAAAAGCTTTTCCTAAGTGATTTTGATATCTGATCCCCACCTCAAACCAGGTGAAGACCAATGGAAAAAATAAACATGGAGGTGGATGGAGAATTGCAATGCCTGGAGAGATATTATCCTTTAATAAAAATCTTTTCCATGTTTATGATTATTTTATTTTTTATGTGATAACATAAATAATAAAATAACATCTTAATGATAACCAGAGCACTAACAACCACCACCCCACCACCAAAAAAAAAACACACACACACACACACACAGGTACCTGGGTATTAAAAGGGCCTGTCAAGGCAGGCAGCTCAGTGTGATCAGAATTCACTACAGGGAATATTAGATTGAACAGAGAACTAGAATAGAAGCATTGGCAAAATTTAATTAGGAGAGGGCTGGTAGACACTCAAGCATGGCCAGAGAACACAGAGATCAGAGCCTGTGGAGCCTCCCTCTAAGTGGGCATAGGAGGTAGTGAAACCTGTTTGGAGTTGAGCTGCTGCAGCCTGGAGCACTTCTCTGGGGAGAGAGCTCTTCTTTCTAATTTTCCTAGAATACAGCTAAAAAGGTGAATGTTACCAACCCAGCTGAGGTCTTTTTTTTTTTCTTTTTTTCTGCTGCTGAGGTTTGTAATTCTACAATTTTAAATGTCCTTAACTATAAAAAACAGTCTATGAACCAACCCAACTTCCACATTACCCAAATATCATTACCCTACTATATATCTCTTATGTTAACTTATTATGTAGTTTGTTCTATAGTAGTGCTGCCCTTTGCAATTCTTATAGAACCAGATATGTTGATATTTGTGATTTCAGATTTTTTAGGTGAAATTTTTTCATAAACCTATAAAAAGGATATAGTAATATATAAATCCCTTGGCATTTTCAGAATTTATATTTGTGGTGTCCACCCTCATTTTGTAAAAGTCCATGTCATGTGTTAATTTAAATGGAGAAAATAAAATCCACTCTAGTCTATAGGGTTGTTATGAGGATTAAATGAGATAACAGAGTATTTAGTAAGAATTTAAATGTCAGGGGTTGAATGCTTGCAGATTACAGGGTTAATCTTTTTGTTAGAGCGGGAAGAATCCAGTGAAAGTTTGATATTCCCACTAATGATTGGTTCAATTTTGAAGATTCTTTAAGGCCTTCCACATATACTAGAATTCTTCCGAATATACTTCTGTGCCTTTAATGAAAGAACATTGCCACTTGATTCGAACACTCAATTGAAGAGAGCTTACCATAAGTGGTTAGAATCAGTTTTCAGAGCCAGATCACCCAGAGCGGACCCCTCCCTCTCCTACATGATGATCTCGGGTGAATTATTTTTACCTCATTTTACCTCTCTGCCTCATTTTCTCACTCCTAAAATATGAATAATAGTACCTCCTTGAAAGGATTGTGAAAAAGATTAAATGAGTTAACGTATATCAAGGGCTTACAACAGAGGTTGGCTATGTTAGCCAATGTTAGCTATCCTCTAGTGGTAAGTTCAAAAACATCTCTTAAATCAACCTAGCTTCTGGCAATGTATTTTTAACTTAGTTCCAGTAACAACAAAGCTATATTTAACAGTTTTGCCCCATCACTGGTTAAAAGCAGGCTTATAAAACCCTGTTTTAAAACTTTATTTTCTACACAGATGAAGTTTCGCTCTTGTTCCCCAGGCTGGAGTGCAGTGGCACGATCTCAGCTCACTGCAACCTTCGCCTTCCGATTTCAAGCGATTCTCCTGCCTCAGCCTCCCGAGTAGCTGGGATTACAGGCACCCACCACCATGCCCAGCTAAGTTTTGTATTTTTAGTAGAGACGGGGTTTCACCATGTTGGCCAGGCTGGTCTCGAACTCCTGACCTCGTGATCTGCCCACCTCAGCCTCCCAAAGTTCTGGGATTACAGGTGTGAGCCACTGCGCCTGGCCTGCATTTGCTTTTTAAATTCCTATTTAAAAGAATTATTCCAGACAACTCTACGAATCTCAGTGGATTGTTTACTGTGTCTGTGGAATGGTTATTTCTAGAACCCATCTTGATAACTAGTGTGCTTGGCTCACTTTAATCTACTTTGCTTTGACTTGCAGCAATTTCCAAATTCATATCTTTCTATCAATAATAAATATATTGTGATGCAGATGGCCTCACTGTTATATTGCTAGGAACCTTGACTGAAAGATACCATTGAAATATAATCAAAGAAAGCAATGTAATCTTGATTTTTCCAAAAGTATACTTCACAATATGTTGGCAATTTTTAAGGTCATTTCAAATAGAGTGGCATTTATAGCTGCCACATTTGACATTTAGTAATTTGCATCACAAAACTACAGGCTTATAAGCTTTCTGTTTCTCCTCTGTGAATTATTCTTTGAGATGCTTTATATGGATGATACAGTGAGAGTCACCATATAACTAGTTCATTTTATAAAGCTTAATTTAAAATGTATGTAAAGAATACTAAGAGCTCATAAATGATGAACACAGGCATTAAAAATCAATCGCTGATAGAAGTTGGGCATAAAGTTAATGAAGCAGTTCATGTTTTCTAGTAACATTTCATCTCTTGCTTGGGATTTTCCATTAGAAACAGGGTTTAGGGGCCAATATGTCATCCATTTATCTTTTCTAGCAATGAATTTTCTTTCTCCAACTTATTCTCTTGTAATGATCTTGGAACAAGCTACAGTCACTTCATGTGTATATTAGAATACAGTTAACAAGTCAGTATAGAAGGCATCAGGATTCAAATAGTAAAAATGTGAAGGAAATAAAAGTGAATGTACCTGGAAATAAATGACTGGAAAGAAAACAACCAAAGCCTCCCTTTTTTATAGTTTGGGCAAAGTTCTCATTTTGAGGTAAATAGGTAATGCAATCTTCATTTCTGAAGCAGCATAAAAACACATTGGTGCTTCTCAAAAGCAATAAGGTTGAAAGATAACTGCTGTGTGAAGAATTATAGCCAACATCAGTTTCTTCCTGGGAAGTCATTAAAAGAGAATTGATCAGCAGGTTTGATATTCTTTAGCATAAATTAGATTTTATTTTCCACAAATCTTAGCTGGAATTGAATTTGCAAATTAAAATGTCTTCTAATGTAATTACATTGTCTTCTATTATAAATCATTTCAGAAATGAAAACTCTACTTTTAACAAGAAATGAATGCATGTTCTTAGCAGAATTAAATGGAGATCCAAGCAGGACCTGAGATGCATATGCAGTGTGGGCCACAATATGGGGAAAATATAAGATGTGTAACACCTCCATAAATTCCTGAATATGAGTAGCTGTGTACAGAACTACAGGCTAAGTTTAGTACATTTGTTTTGAAGACCTATTTTGTAACTTAATAGATCTCAGGGATTTTTTTTAAGAAGGTTGGTTTGTTGCAAAATGTCCATCTGTTTCTTCTGAATAATTAAGAACTCAGGATATATTTGAACATCATGACTAAACTTTATACTGTTAAATGCCTAAGTCTCATAGTGGGATGTGTGTTGGAGTTGGGATGAGTTAGACCTGGTTTTGAATCCTGTTTTTGTCACTTACTATCTGAGCAACTTTAGGCAATCCTTACCTCTAAATTGGGGATAAACAATTCTAGGTCCTCAAAGTTCATCGTGAGGACTAAGAGATCTGATGGATGCAGAAGGCCTTGTTGGTGCTCTTTTGGTACCTAAAGTATCCAAGAAGTAACCATTTTAAAACTTCTGTGCATGGGAACTTACTAAAAAGTTCTTAGGGCAGGGCAAACTGAATTAACTAAATCAGGTACATTCTTTTCTATCATACTCTCTGATGTGGTTTGGATCTGTGTCCCCACCAAATCTCATGTCGAATTGTAATCCCCAGTGTTGGAGGCTGAGCCTGTTGGGAGGTGATTGGATCATGGGGGCAGTTTCTCATGAATGATTTAGCACCATCTGCTTGGTACTGTCCTCATGATAGTGAGTGAGTCCTCCTGAGATCTGGTTGTTTAAAAGTGTGTGGCACCTCCCTCCTCTCACTGTTCCTCCTGCTCTGGCCATGTGACATGTCTGCTCCCACTTTACCTTCCACCATAATTGTAAGTTTCCTGAGGCCTCCCCAGAAGCCAAGCAGATGTCAGAATCATGCTTCCTATACAACTTGCCGAACTATGAGCCAATTAAACCTCTTTTCTTTATAAATTACCCAGTCTCAGGTATTTCTGTATAGCAATGAGAGAAAGGACTAATAAACTCCTATGTGTCATCCTCAAAAGTCTTGAAGTGGTAAATGCAGGTTTACATCAACCTTCTTACTGTGCTATTTGTCCTGCTTATTCTATGTTTTGTTCTCTCTCTCTTCTTGCGTTCTTATGAAGTGATTGATTTTTCAATTTTATTTTTTCCTGTTAGTCTGAAAACTATGCAATTTTTTTACCCTAGTTATGACAAATTAATTAGTACCTTAACCCTCTAGTAGGCAAATACAACTAATATACTATTGTTGGACATATGATCTTTATTTTGAATCTCTCTATATTTTAAACTCCACAAAACTTTACTGTTATTATTTTACATCATCAATGTTCATTTAGATTTATCTACTGATTTATGGCTTTTTTTCATATTCTTTCTTGCCAGCATAGCTGGTCTTTTTCTTATGCCCAACATCCCTATTTCCTTCCTGGAAGATTGCTGGTAGCAAATTCTCTCAATTTTTGACTGACAATGTCTTTATTCATTTTCATTCCTGAAGGATATTTTTGCTGGGCATAGAATTCTATATTAGTTATTATTTTCTTTTAGTATATTGGTTATATAATTGTTGTCCCTTGATTTTTCTTGTTGCTGCTAAGCCAGAGCTGACAGGGTACATTTTGCCTCTTTGAAGACAATCTGTTACTTTAAAAATCTATTTGCCAGCCTGGGCAACATGGAGAAACCCCATTTCTACAAAAAATACAAAAATTAGTTGGGCGTAGTGGCTCATGCCTGTAGTCCCAGCTACTTGGGAGGCTGAGGCGAGAGTATCACTTGAGCCCGGGAGGTGGAGGCTGCAGAGAGCTGAGCTCATGCCACTGCACTCCAGCCTGGGCAACAGAAAGAGACTGTGTCTCAAAAAACAAACAAACAAACAAATAATAAAAAATCTATTTGTTTTAGATTTTTTCTTTTTTTTTCCCTGCAATTTCACTGTGAAATGTCTAGATACAGACTTAACAAATTTTTATACTGATTAGGATCCATCACTAAAATTATTCCTTTTTCACATGCTAGCCAAAGTTATAAGCTCATTCCTAGTTGGCAATGCCTTATATGCAAAATACTAGTTATAACCATAATTTTCTGCAATCCCAACACTGACTACACTCAAAACAACAATTTCTGGACTTATCAAATAACATTGAATTCTTTATGAAATAACATTGAATTTCTTTATTCTCTGTTCTGAATAACTAAATGTTAACATGACATTTATAACCTTCTTTAGCCTTCCATTCTTATAAGTGTGAGGTTAAAAATGAAGGGGTAAGTGACTGCCCAAGGATGCAAGGAAATCATTTAAATGGTTTTGATGAACTCTTTCTTTGACCATCCAAAGCTAGTTTGGCTTGAGAATGGGTTTTAGAATCTATTATAGCAAGTATGATCCCAGGGTTAAGTGAATATGTGTACTACATAGGAGTTCTGTTTGGGATTCTAGGCAGCAATTTGCATAAGCTGGATAAAAATAATTGAGTGAGAACTACAGGTGTTCAGGAAATACTCACAGGCAGTCACAGATTTTGATGAAGTTCTATAATGGGAAGACTTTTATCCTATCCAGGGCAAAGTTGTCAAAACCAGCCTATGGTAGAAATGTCTAATTTTGAAGTGGCAGAATAAGCTAAGCTGTATCTCCACAGTAAATGATCACAGTCAGGCAAGAAACTTCAGTTATTGTATTCAAGGATGAAAATCACTTTCTAGAGTCAGATTAGACACTCAATTGAAACATCATCCTCTGAAAATAAGTAGAGAGAATGGTTTCATGTGAGGAAAGTTCTGAGTTCATTCTCTTTTGGAGGTTTTATCCTCTGTGACTCTATAATGCTCCATAAAGGGGACACCAGGGACCCTGGATTTGAAAAATGGCTTCAGGTTTTTTATGCAGTCATGTGCAACATAACAACATTTTGGTCAAGGATGAAGCACATCAATGATGGTGGCTACAACATATAACTTAGGTGTTTAGCAGGCTATACCATCTAGATTTATGTAAGCACACTCTGATATTCACACAACAAGGAAATCACCTAATGATGCATTTCTCAGAATGTATCCCCATTATTAAGCAATACATGACTATATATTGATACTTAGCAAAATCTTATGATTTGATTGTTATCTTAAATATGCCTTTAGACATAAACAGACACTTCTCAAAAGAAGACATACACACAGCTGAAAAGCATATGAAAAAAATGTTCAACATTATTCATCATTAGAGAAATGCCAATCAAACCACAATGAAATACCATCTTACACCAGTCACAATGGCTATTACCAAAGAGTCAAAAAATAACAGATGTCGGCAAGGTTGTGGATAGAAGAGAACATTTACACACTGTTGGTAGGAATATAAATTAGTTCGGCCACTGCAGAAAGTAGTTTGGAGATTTCTCTAAGAACTTAAAACAGAACTACCATTCGACCCAGCAATCCCATTACTGGGTATATAACCAAAGGAATATAAATTGTTCTACCATAAAGACACATGCATGTGTATGTTCATTGCAGCACTTCTCATTCACAATAGCAAAGACATGGAGCTTAACTAGATGTCCATCAACGGTGGACTGGATAAAGAAAATGTGGTACATGTACACTATACAGTATTACATGGCCATAAAAATAATAAAATCATGTCCTTTACAGCAACATGGATGCAGCTGGAGACTATTACCCTAAGTGAATTAATGCAGGAACAGGAAACCAAATATTGCATATTCTTACTTATAAGTGTGAGCTAAACACTGAGTACACATGGACATAAAGAAAGGAACAACAGATACTGGGATCTACTTGAGGGTAGAGGGCGGGAGGAAGGTGAGGACTGAAACACTACCTATTGGGTACTATGCTCACTACCTGGATGATGAAATCATTAGATACCAAACCCTAGCTACACACAACTTACTCAAGTAACAAATCTGCACAGGTACCCTCCGAACATAAAATAAAAGTTGGGAAGAGAAAAAAAAAAAACATTTTAACATTAAGTAGATATTCAAAAAGTCAAAAAAATTGTTTAAAGAATAAAACAAGATAAAATCTTATAAAATTTATAATTTTTATCATCTGAAAGAAAACTGTCACACCTATTAAAAATACTGTATCTCAGTCTTGACAGTTGTTCAAAATAAAAAAATATTGAGTTGATTTGCAAATTTATCTTGCATCAATATCTTTAAAGCATTTGAAAGTTCTGAAAAACTTTTTTTTTTTCCAAAGGCGTCTGTCATCTGATGGAAAATTTTTCACACACAATTATTTTCATTCCACTAGCATTATTTTTGGTGAGACTATTTGAAAACATCAATCAAACCAGTGTCTTTTGATGTTAGATATTGTGAAAGATTTAAAAAAGTAAAAAGACAACAGTAAAATATGCCTTTGCATATACATTAATTGACAAACTTTTTTTCAGTTATTATTGAACTTGTACCTATAGTAAAAAAATGAATTTCTATATTCTACATACCGGCATGAAAATAATCCTGCATCAGTGCTTGCTTTACTTACTTGCTTAAAGTACCAGCAAATCAGGGATACTTTAAAACCGAATTATTTCGAAGAACTTTGACATCATTTGAAAATATTTTTAAGTTTCCCTTGTGATTCTTTGGTCCAAAGAAAATCCTATGGGTCACAAAAACATCTTCGATCTAAAAAAAGATTCTACTTTTATTGGAAGTATGTTACTATAAAATACTTGTGGATTTTTCTAGATATCTTTTCATTACTGATTTTTAATTTATTTCTGTTGTGGTCAGAAACTAATATTTTGTTTGGTTGCAGTCACTTGTAATTTAATAAGACTTGTTTGCTGGCCCATCATATTTTTGATGCTCTTTCTTGGTGAATATTCTGGGTGACTTTGAAATAAATGTATAGTCTGCAATTGTTGAGTGTAATATTCTGAAGGTATCATTTAGGTCAGGTTGGTTGATAGCATTGTTCAAGTAGTCTATTATCTTACTGATTTGCATCTAGTTGCTCTAGCAATATTGAAAGAGCAGTGTTTAAATTGTCAAATATGATAGTGGAGTTGTCTATGTTTTTCCTTTGTGTCTATATATTCTTGGTGTATTTTGAAGTTCTGTTATCAGGTACTCGCACATTTAGTTCCCTTTGACAGAGACAGTTCATGATGACAAAAGGATCTACCTATCTCTGGTCATGTTCTTTGTCTTCAAATCTACCTTGTCTGATATTAGCATAGCCCCATCAGCTAAAAATTAATTTAAAAAAATTTTTTTGAGAGACAGGTTCTCCTGTTACCCAAGCTGGAGTGCAGAAGCATGGCCATAGCTCTCTCAACCTCAAACTCCTTAGCACAAGTGATCCTCCCACCTCAGCCTCCCAAGTAGCTGAGCTACCATGCCTGGTAGCTATTTCATTTTTAATATTTGCATGGAATATCTTTTTTAATCCTTTTCTTTAAAACTATTCATATCTTTGTATTTAATATGCATTTCCTTTAAACAACATATTATTAGATTTGAGTTTTTATCTAGTCAAGTGTTTCTCAACCAGGGGTGATTTCTTTCCCCCCACCATGGGGCATGATATGGTTTGGCTGTATCCCCATCCACATCTCATCTTGAATTCCCATGTGTTGTGGGAGGGACCCAGTGGGAAGTAATTGAATCATGGGGGCAGCTCTTTTCCATGCTGTTCTTGTGATACTGTGTCTCACAAGATCTGACGGTATCATAAAGGGGAGTTTCCCTGTTGGCAATACCTAGAAATAATTTTAGTTATCACAAGTGAAGGGGAGGAGAGTAGTACTACTGGTATCTAGTGGGTAGAGGTCAGGGATACTGTTAAACATTTTGCAATGCACAGAACAGCCTCTACATCAAAGAATTATCTGTTCCAAAATGTCAACAGTGCTGAGACTGAGAAACTCTAGTTTGATCATCTGATTTTTAATTAAAGCCATTAGTGTAATTTCATTTAACATAGTTATCAATGTGCTTTAATGTAAACCTAGCATTTGCTATTTGTTTTCTGTTCATCCTATCCGTTCTTTGTTCATTTGTTCTTCTTGCCTCCTATTGGATCAAACCAATTATTTCTTTAGTATTCTGTTTTCTTCTCTTCTTTTATGCCTCTTCTTGTTTTAATGTAAATATTCTGTTCTTTGATGTTTTCATTTATACATTTATTTATCAGTATAGGTACATTATTTCTAATATTACTCAATGGGCTATAGTCCATTACTGGAATTATTTGTTTTGATACTCAATTTCCCCATCTCTGGCCAATGGGAGTTGTTTCAAACTACTGTGTTTTTTCAATTTGTTTCTTATCATTCTTTGAACACGTTTTCCTTTCTAGAACTAACATTTTCCAAGTTTACCTTGTATTTCTGCTGCCTCAGCGAAAGTATTCAGATGTAATCAGTTATTTCTCCAAGAAGCCCTTATTCCTTTCGGTGGGGAATAATATGCAGAAGCCAAGATCTGAGATATAGGTATGTTCATTGCTACTGGGGACTGGTAGTCTCAGGCCCTTTTAGTAGACAGATCTATCAAATATGTGTGAAAAAATACATACACACGGTTACATATATTTATATCTACATTCATTTCTATATATACCTGATACTTTATCTTTCAATCCAACACCTTAGGGATCATTCTAGTTTTCTCCATTTCCATATTTGCAATTTCTTTCTTCATCAGAAGAACCTGTTCCCCATGATCTTATTTGATAAGTCTGCCTTTATAAATGTAGACAATCTGTCATCATCATCTCACGTCTATCGCTGGTGTAGATGCCCTCCTCAGCCCATGTCAGACCATTCCTTTTTTGTGGACTCCTTCTACATGCTCTGATATCCTATGCCAGGTACCCTTCCTCCCCTAACACACAATGAGTGACATCCAGTAATTTACTTTAAAATTTAAGATATATTTATCAGTCATAAAACTTCCATTTGGTTCTGAAATGTCCTATCCAGCCTCATGGAGCACAACTCGGGAGAGGCCTCAGAGATTGCTGGTAAATTGAGGAAGGATATTTGTGCAATTAATAATTGAAGATCTTTCTATCGACCAAATGCCCTTCTCCCCTATGCTGATGTGCTTATAGCCAAGTGTTTTACTCTCCAGGCAAAAAACTCAAACAGTTCTCTAAAGGGCATGTAGGTATTTATACTTGAGAGTAAAGCCTGCCTTTTTCTGGCATATGGAAAATCCCCATAATATAAAAGCTGGCTTCCCACCCTTTCACTTAAATATGAAGCCCTCTGGTTGACAGCTTCCACTATGGACAAAGAGATTTAAATCAGCCTTTTTAGTATTCACTTAGGCAGCACATACACCAGCCTTTTTATTGCTCCCTCCTTAAACATGAATAGCTAGCCAAAGATCTTCAGCTATTTGAGAAAAGCCTGGAATTTAAAAGAAAAACTGAGGGAAACTAACATGAATGTCAACAAATGCCAAAGGAAGCAAAGGAAATTCAGAAATCCAAAGAGAACTTTAAAAAATCTCTCCTAATGCTATCCCTCCCCTAGCTCCCCACCCACCGACAGGCCCCAGTGTGTGATGTTCCCCTCCCTGTGTCCATGTGTTCTCATTGTTCAACTCCCACTTATGAGTGAAAACATACCTAATGTAGATGATGGGTTGATGGGTGCAGCAAACCACCAAGGCACGCATATACCTACGTAACAAACCTACATGTTCTGCATGTGTATCCCAGAACTTAAATTAAAAAAAAAAAAAAAAAGGTAGTTCAAGGTCTTCTTCACTGTCTTCTAAATCTCTAACTTCTTACCATTAATTTGAATTTAGGTGTCATTTCTATGTATATTTTTATAAAATATTACATTACCCTTACTCTCTTAAAATATTACTTTCATTATATATGTATCCAAAATCAACATATAGCATTGCTTTCCAAGTTTTAAAATTTTATATAAATGGTATCATGCTTAATGTATCTACAACTTTTTAAAAAGTATGCTTTTGAGATTTATCTATATTAGTATAGCTCTAATTTCATTTAAATGGATGTATAAATATGTGTTTATCCATTTTCCTGTAAACATTTATTTTGCTTCTTTAAAAAAACTTTGCTATTAAAAATGCTACAATATTCTTTTAAAAAATCTCTAATTAGCATTTAGACAAATCTAAGATGCTAAATCCATGTCATGAAAAAGGAATTATAAAGAATGAGAAAGAGTTTTTGGAAATTAAATGTATGATTGCTGGAAGAAAAAAAAAAAACAACTCAGAAGTATTGGAAAGCAAACCCAAGAAAATCTTCCAAAATACAGAACAGCAGCAAAACAAAAACAAAAACAAAACGTAACAAAAAAAAACAAGTCCTACATCCCAGTGGTAGGATATTAATAAAGTGAGCTCACAGAAAATAGAGAAAAGAGAAAATAATGGAAGATAATTCTCAGAGCTCTAGGAAGATACACATCTTCAAATGAAAAGGGCTTGCTATGGAATGCTAAGAATGATTACAATATATGCCCATGCCCCAAACAGTTATAATTTCAGAACCAAGATAAAGAGAAGTTATTTTAAGAGGATATCATAAAAGCTTCTATAGAGAAAAAAAAAAGACTAGAATATTGACCACTGATAAAATGGAGCAATAAGGGGCAAAGCCTGTAAGTTTCTATGGACTAGAGTTCTCTATCCAGTCATACCAGCAAGGAGAGAACAGAATAATAACTCTGTGGGACAAACATGGTCTAAGAACATTTATATTCCATGCATCATTTCTTTAGAATTTGCTTCATAAAGTGTTCCAATCAAAATGAGCAAATGAAGAGAAAGATGTGGGGTCCAGGAAATATTAGATCCAACATAGGAAAATAATCAAGGGAAGTCCTAGGATGGCAGCCTTGCAGAAGCTCTAGAGAATAAATGGTACTGGGCCGGGCGCGGTGGCTCAAGCCTGTACGGCCCAGTACAGGCTTGTACAGTACAGCCTGTACGCCCGTCTTGGGAGGCCGAGACGGGCGGATCACGAGGTCAGGAGATCGAGACCATCCTGGCTAACACAGTGAAACCCCGTCTCTACTAAAAAATACAAAAAACGAGCCGGGCGAGGTGGCGGGCGCCTGTAGTCCCAGCTACTCGGGAGGCTGAGGCCGGATAATGGCGTAAACCCCGGGGGCGGAGCTTGCAGTGAGCTGAGATCAGGCCACTGCACTCCAGCCCGGGCGACAGAGCTAGACTCTAGACTCCATCTCAAAAAAAAAAAAAAAAAAAAAAAAAAGAATAAATGGTACTGACTAGAAGAGGCAGAGTGGGATCCAAGAGAAAGAATTTGGGGAAAACAAGATTCCACGCATTATATAATTTAATGGGAGATTCAGGAAGAAAATAAGAAAAATTAGGATTTCAGGTGGGATGAGGTAGACAATCAGAAACTTCAGGTGAAAAAGGTTACACAAAAGAGGAAATGTAGTCACAGCACATTTGGCTATGCTATGAACAATATAATGAAGTCATACTAATGGAATTGTTAGTTCTTAGAATCAACCATTAAATAAAGCAGGAGATGTGACTGTGGTTATACTACCACAAGTTGGTGGTAGTAGGGGAAGTAAAAGGTGAGGAAAGACCAGAAGTGCTAATTCCCTCATCACAAAAGGAGGGGAGTCAAGAGAGTGTCCACAACTGAGGAAATAAGAAATAGAGTTTTGAGTATATTAAAACATAATAATTTTATAGAACCATTTGGAAGGATGAGTAAACTGTATAAGTGAAATAAGCCTTCATCTATCATAGTGGACTATTAATAATATCTAAAGTTGATAAATTTAGGAAAAGACAGCATTATAAATTATAAAATAACACATTATTTACAGACATGGAGTTGATTACCATAAGAAAAAATATTGGTTTCCTCTTGGGAGTGGGACTTGGGTCAGAAATGTTGGAATAGGGGACTGTTACATTTCATTATGATTCCTTCAGTATGACTTGATTCCCTTGATGTATTTAACTTTATTCTTAAGGGTATAAGATTAAACAAATTTATAGTCAAAATTTCAGAAAATGGGAAAAAATTCAAAAAACTTGGACTATAGGTAACTACTGTTGACATTTTACTTATGATTGTATTAAACTTATTTTACTACCCTGTTAAGAACTGAGATATTTACAGTATTTATTCATTCCATAAAAAAATGCTGTCTCTGTATTTAGTAATCTTCTCTATATTTTAGTACAGTTATGCTTTTCTTATAGGACCCACGTATTTCTGATTAATCTTACATTCTCTATTTCTGTTGGTAGAAGAAATCTTTTTCCCATTATATTTCAAATAGTTATGGGTGGTGAAAAGGATGTTTCAGCAGAGTGAGAGACTCTCAGCAAAAAAGGGTAACTGACAGACTGGTAAGTCAGACAAAGAAGAAAAATGCCAAAGAAGAGGGTCAAGAACCACTCATATGACTGAAATCCCTCACCCACATAGGAGTTTTAAAAAGTTCAGGAGCTGGAGATGAAAGGCAGGTTCATAAAGAGGATTCCTTGGAGAGAGTTGTTATAATGCTGTGAGTACCCCCACTGGGAGGGGGTAATGGGGTGACTACCCCTTGCCTCAAATCCTAGTGGAAAAGGATTTAATTGGGCCCTCAGAGAGATTGGTACATGGCCCTGCAGTTGGTAGGTCCAGTGCACCAGTGTTGATTCTTGCCCGTGAAACCAGAAGAGCATTGGCCAGGTGCTGAGAAACGAGTTCAAGAGGCAGCTGTGGATCTGCATGGGTGCCCAGACTTGCAAGGGCAAAGGTTGTGAAAGGGTTTCCCACAGACCAGAGGGCCATGAATAGAGTGCCAATATATGGCCATGGGAGGTCCTGCCCATGAGGGCCACCTGGAACAGCAAACCGACCTCAGAGAGAAGCTAGGGTATCAAATGAATTCCTAAAAGCCATGGAAAGAGTAAGGCAAAGAAGCAACTGCGTACAGGTGGGAGATCCCCAGTATCAGGAGTATCAGTGCAGGATGCCACTGTAAATATCAGAAGATGCAGTCTGCCAGAGCCAGGTTACCACGGTCCTAGTCAAGTTCAAACTCTTCTGCCTTCCTTATGTCTCTTTCCTCCCCTCCACCTCTCTTCCACCCCTTGAGGAGTCGAAGACTGCAAGCTGAAGAAGGAAGAGAAGGAAAGAAGCAGCTATCCCTATTTCCTTCTCCAGCTAGAGGAGTTAAGAGTAGCTGTAATTTTGACAAGGCTGGAATCTTTGCCCTTTACATGGAAATGGTCCATTCTCATTACTATAGTGAGACTGTATCTTCAAAACATATCCTGGGGAAAAAAAAAAAGAAGAAACAGTTTAAATTTTCAGTCAACCTGCCAGAACAACCATACCTACCAAATTTTTCGTAAGTCCTGATTATTTATCAGACCAGTTGCACTACTCTACTTTAGGAAACAAAAAAAATGCACAGCTCTTCTCCCTTGCTCTTGTGACTTCTCTGTACCCTTTCTTTGTCATCTCAAAATCCCTATTGCTTTCATCTGGTTTTCGTCCCGTCATCCCAAGGCTGAATTATTTCATTCTACCTAACTCCTGAGTGATATTCAATTTAACACTTTGCTTGGTTTTAATTTATGACTCTCTCCAAGGGGCTGTCTTGGCTCTTTGCTCCTTTGGGTTCCACACACTTGACCAGCTAAGCTCCTGGGACACCATATCCCAATGTCAGACCCCTGTCACTGTCCAGGAGTAAGGGAAGAGAGTAATTACCTAACCCTAACAAGATGATTGTTCTTCCAAAGAACAAAGCCAGGTTAACAACATTCGATTGTAAATGATACACTGGAATTGTGCCTTTTCTACCACACTGGTTGAAATAAACTTGTCCAAAAAAAAAAAAAAAAGAGGCTTATTACTTTTTTTTTTTTGGACAGTGACAGTAGTTTAGTTCCTTGGAGTTTTTAGCTTTTCTCCAATTCTGACACTACGACCAAACCAGACATCTTGATGTCTTTCAGGGTTTTACTGCTGAGCTTTACCCTCTATTTGTGATCAATAGGTCAGCCAAGACCCTCACTCCACATCCCATCCTTGGCTGCACCTACAGCTTTAGTAGTCACTTCTAAATATAAGTATGGGCCCTTGAGTGCAGCAGACTGACAGAACCTCATCCTCTGACTGAAAAGTGACTTCAAGGTAGCTGTTTCCGCCCGTATCTTTCAGAGCTGAGATCTGAGCTCTGGTCTGGTGTAAACAGAACATTTTACTCTTCTGAAACTACTGAGGCTGCCTCTCCAAATAAAACAGGAAGCCTGGTACCTTGCAAAGCACTCTCATTCAGAAATTCTAGATATCTTAGGCACCAAATTCAAGGAGGCAACAGAACACACAGCATTTCCAGTCTGAAGTATGGCAGAAGATACAAACAGGTGTCTCAAAAAAAAAAATTTTTTTTTTTTCCTGAGCCTCTAGGGCTGAGCTTTGGGTCTGGTGGCTCTGCTGGGAAAGAGCTGGCTGACGACCCCATGAAGGGGATGGTAGGAGTAGGTCATGGTTCCCTTCACTGTGGAGATTGGGTTATTTCTCAGGACTTTGTGTGGAATGACCAAGGCCTGAGGATGGAGTTCTTCAAAGGTTCAGGGGGTGGGAGTGGTGCCCCCTGACTGTGAAACTGTCATTCATAATGAAGCAGAGTATTTATTCTACCAGTTACTGGATAACATGGAATGAGAAGAGTCCTGCATATTAACTAGCATAGCTCCAGAATCCCTACTCTTTCTGAATTGATAAGCCTCACTGAGGACAGAAGGCCATGTGGGGACTGCTCTTAGTGTTTCACAGATGTTGGCCATGCAGCTCCGTTGCCAGCTGTGCTGAAATAGCACTACCTGCAATGGGTCAAAAAAAGAAAAATCACAAAACAAAATGGTGCATGGTTTGCAAGGGGGCTGCTTACTTCACCCCTGGACTTCACAGCTCCCATCCTATTTTGCACTGTCTGGGTAATAAGCATTTTCTTATGTTTGGGCAAAACTAGAGTGGCAAGCAAGCTCCTGCCTTTGGATTGAAGAGAGACTTAGTGATGCCACATAGTTATGTGGACCAAGCCTTGCACTCTGGACCTACCTCCTCACCAGCTGTAAGGCTCTCCCGTCTACCTGCCATGATCCTCTCATCTCCAACATGTTGTGGTGGGGACCAATGACATAAAAAGTCAGTTAAGCTGTTATATTCATTAGTCACTGTCCATGATTCTCTACTCTCGAGTATCTCTCCTGGATGCAAACCTGACTCATAAATAACATGGGAAAACATTTTTTATGCCAGATTTATACCACCAGCACGATCTATTCTCCCGGCTGAGCCTTGCTTCACTTGACTAACGTGTTTTGAGACCAGCATGTATTTTGAACCCACGTGCAACTGGTTTTAAAAAAAAAAACATAGCATTTTCAGAAATTTACAAACAGTTCTAAATGACAGGAAGGTGACTGAGATGACGAACAGTTAGAGATTTTGGAAACAGGCTAATCACAAGGCAGGCCTGATATGCTAACACAAGGAATGTATCCTTTATGGTGAAAGTTACAGGAAGTATAGACAGGTTGTTTTGGCAAAACTATGGAAGTTATAGTGTAGCAAAATGAGACTTGAGAAAGGAGAATAAAAACAGTTAACAAGCTATAACAATAACTAGTGGAAAAAATGGTGAAGGCCTTTATAGGGTAAAGGCAGTAGAAATGGAGATGAGGGGATGGTTATATAAAATACCAGACAGGAGGTGGAATTAGTAGGACTTGGAGACTAATGGGATGTGGGTAACGAGGAAGAGGGAGAATCAAGGATAAAGCCCAAATTTTTGTTTGAGTAATAAAGTATGAATGGTACCATCCACATGTACATGAATAGAGGGAACTAAGAAATATGGATGACGCTCTACCTGATTTGAATTTGAGTTTGAGGAACCTGTGAAATGTGATGTTTAGTACATGACGGAATACATGTACCTGGAGTGCCAGAGATGTCTAGGTTGGAGATAGATGTTTGAGAGTAATCAGTGGAACGTGTTATAGCTGAAATCCCAGGTGTGAATGAGATTACTGAAAGCAGGTGATGGAATGAGTAGAGAAGGAATATGAGAAAACCCAAAATATAGGGTAGAGAAAGAAGAGCTGGCAAAACACACTAAGGAATGTCCAGAAAAACGGCAGAAAAAATCAAGAACAGTATTTACAGAAGCCAAAACAAACAAACAAACAAAAACAAAGAAAATAAAGGAAGTAGTTAATAAATGCTCTAGAGATCAGATGTCTCTTTATTAGGCAATATGGAGGTCACTGGTGATTTAGTAAGAACACTGTCAGTGGAGTGCCGAGTGGAACCAGACTGCTATGGATACAAGATAAAATGGAAGCTGAGAAATTGGAGACTGAGTACAGAATACTCACTTTCAAATAACCTCACTGTAAACAAAAAATAAAGATCTGATATAAAATTGTGGGAGGATTTCTTTACTACTAAAAGGCCTTGAGAATGTTCATGTTGTATTCTGATGGAAAAGTGCCAGTAGAGACCCTGAAGATACCAAATTGATAGGATTACAACGCAGTTTTTTTTTCTTTTTCTAAGGAGTTTAGAGTTAAAGCTGAGTTTGATACCCAATTTCTTAGACATAGCTTTGTCATTCTGGTAAAGTTATGCCTCAGTTTCCACATTCATAAATGTATATCTACCACAAAAGGTGGGTGGGAGGATTCAACGAAATCAATATACAGAAGTGCTTACCACAGTGCTAGAACCTAGCGAACAATAAGTAATAGCTGTTGTCATTTTAAGTTGTTTCATGAGGAAGGGAAGAGAGAAATCCAAAGGTTAGGTGTTGTAAAAAATACCTCTTCTAATTAGGTAGGAGAGAAATAGGAGAGAACGTGTATCAATACACATGGATGTGGATTACAAATTAAAATCCGTATCCTGTATTTTCCTTACCAATACCCAAATGTATAGAACAAATTATGTATAAGGACTTTGAAGAATCTAGAAATACTATAAAATCCCATTAAAATGACATCTATCTGAAATTCTATGTATAAACAAAAGTATTTGTTTAGTGAAAATTAATTGTGCTATTTGTATTCCAAGTCAAAAGAAAAAGGTTTTTTTAAAAAAAAAAAAAAAAAGTTGTTTAGATTGTCATTAACATGCAATATTAGGTCCAAAGTGTTTGGGGATGAGGAGGATGAATCAAATGACCCATTGCAAGATTAAAATTGAAGTCTATAGTTTATATTAAAAATTAATGCAAATTTTGTTTATCAATACATTGGTATGTTTTAATATCAAAATATTTTTAAACTTAGAAAAGTTTACTTGGCATTGAGTGAATACTGCTTGTCTAGGAAGCTATGCCATACTCATTTATCCCTCACACGCTGCTAAAAATCTTTGAGATAAATCAATGTCTTTTAGGCTAGACCAAATAAAAACAAAAGCTTACTAAAATTGTCTACTTCTAACTATTTAAAGTTCAAACTTATAAAATATTAGTTCATTATACAAGATGGCTAGTCAACTTCAATTTTAAAAATCAGAATGGCTTTTAGGTATTGAATATTTCAAAACAAAAAACCTTACGGCAGCCCACAGTTTTCAATTTTAAATCAACTTCGGTCTAAGTAATAAAAACAATTATTTCCTACGTAAATTATCAACAGAATGGTTTCTCAAAACAATTACTGCTTAAACTTCATTGTTTTATATTGTTTCTATGTGTTGTAATTAGTGAATAGGTTAAGACAATATAAAAAAGGAGATACTTGTAGTTTCCCTAGCTTGTCCTTACCTTGCTTACGTTTATAGGCCTGTTTTACTGACCTTACAATTTAGTTGTCACTGATATGCATAGCCAAATTCCTTCTTTGTTCAGACTTTTTCTTTTAATAATTTCCATTTGTGATAAATTTCAATCTGTCTAGATATAATAGTGAGGAAATGAATGATTCAATCTTAATGATATTAGAGTCATGATGGAAATGGACTCAACCCACAAAAAGCCATTTTTTGGCAACATCAGCTATGTTTTCATTCAAACCAGTTCTGAAACAGTTTTTCCTTCCCTAATCTTAACACTTATTAACTACAAATTTGAGATTTGCTTTCCTTTTACGGATTCTGTAAGTTTTTACTAAATTACTTGCTTAATGAAGATCTTGAAATAATATCCATTTAAGTAAAACTAAAGAAAATGTAGTAATTTACAATCAAGTTATTCCAATTTCTCCTTAGGATTCTAAATGTATTCACTCAGCCCAAAATATTTATTAAGTGCTTCTCATTATGGACAAGGCACTCTTCTCGGTAACTGTGTACCAGAAATACTAACAGGTATAAGCCTTTGCCTAAAAAGAGCTGACAGTCTAATAGTTTCTAATACAGGAGACATGCAAAAGTACTGACAGATCTAACTCCTTTGAGCATTTACTGTCAAATATATCTAATCACATTCTTAAAATTAAATCATTTTCTTCTGGCATACATTATATTAACTATCATCACTTGTGGGAAAGTAATGTAGAGTATTACTTTAAAAGAGACTAAGCTATAAATTTGAATACATATAAAAAAGCAGTACCCAAGAGTAAATATGTTTAAGTCCAAAATTACAAAATATCCAGTTACAAATAGATTCTAATGAACATTTTACAACGAAAATCTACCCACTAATGCATTCAATATAAGTGCATTTTAATTAAGAATGTAATTTGTTTAAGCATAACTGGTCATAAGAATAATTTTCTGAAATGCATCTTTTCCAAAGAATTTTGAATTTATTAAGAGCAAGACAGAATTCTATGGAAATATAACCCCAAGTAGTCTAGGGAAGAGTTTAGATAGGAGCAAACTAAAAATTTTTGAATAAAATGACAGTATAACTGAAAAGTCATGGGGAGAGAAAGAACTTGGCTCCTTATTTATTTTGCAACAGTGTGTACACAATTTTAAAATATGTTTTTAGAGGCTAGTGGTTTTGTGGTTTTAGCAAGGCATCCCACGAGGAAACAAATATTAAATAAAATTATGTTGAAAAATATCTCCAAGTTACCTCTTTCTTTTTAATAGAATGGTAAAGTTTCACCCTAAAATAATTTATTTCACTCCAAGCAACTCTTTCTTAAACTTGGTAGCCATGGACAAATTAGTCTCATTAATTGTCAGATCTATTTTTTAATCTTTAGGTGAAAGTAACCAATCACTTTATCCTTCTTATAATATTTCCTTTCTACACCTTTAGTTATTGTTTTTAAAATGTCAGCTTTGTGGTACCATCCCAAAAAGTCATTTATAGGTTTTTGTTTGTTTGGGTAGAATTCATCAAAGTGGATATTCTATAAATTTTTGGTTAACGAATTGGCTCAAGTAACATTCTTGGCCCAAAGACCATTTTTGGTTTTACTTTCACAGAAAATACATATCAAAAAGTTAGGTTTGTGGCTGTCAAACTGTCAGCTGTTTTTAGAATGTAATTTTTAGTACCACCTTAATACTACCTTATAAAGAATGCAGAATATACTTTTGTATTTGACTTTGTTACAGTGAAGAGATAATGCTTTAGTTAAAGCTAACTTGCTCACAAAGAGCTGAGAAATTTAAAAGGAGATTTTACTTAACATTAACTTTTTTTAAGCTAAAAGCTCACAATTTTAACATGTGGCTTTTCTACTACACTATTGCTGAACAGAACAATAAAAAAAACTATAGTGTTTGGACAATGCTAATATAAATCCTTAACCTATATTGGAAACTTTCAAATGTGAACTCTAAAACATGGGCATTTTTAATGACTACCACTTTTAATATACTATTCAATATTTGCACATTAAATGGAAAATTAATTTTTAACAAAATTTTATTTAGAGCATTAGGAAGATCATATTCAAAACACAGAAATAATCGGACTATAACAATGCTGCATAGATAGATAGTGGTATACAAGTTCCCCGACTCTTCTTCCTAACTGAAAAGTTCAATTTTCAAGTCACCAGGTAGAAAATGGTGGAGGCATCATTTCCTCTTTCTGAGGCTAGAAAAAATGGCTTCAATGGTGAGAAGTCAAACCATTTAAACAATGAAGATTAGATTATTCTCCAATTTCGTTCTATTCCCTTGTTATTTCTCATAGATGAAAATTTAGAATGTAATAATTATTGGAAAGGAATTAGAAGTGAATTACCTCTTAGGAGATACCCTGATCAGTGCCTGCTTTAATCAGACAAACACTAAGTTTTAAAAATTACAACCACACTATTATGCCTAACTAAAATTGCCAATATGAATACTTTTTTACATAATACATTACATGTATACAAGAAGAGAAATGACTTGTTTCCTATCCTTTGACTTTCATTAGAAAAAAAATGTTATCACTAACAAGGATCAGAAAAATAATTTTCATGGCAGAGCATTAACTCAATAGGGATCAAAATCTCTTCTGAATACTTAAAACAGATTGAGTCAGTAAATGAGAAACTGCTAAATTTCTTCTATGAGAGTACTTTTCAAAAAGGAAGACAGTTTATTGGAAGAATTTGTAGCTGGAAACATTGTTCATTAAGAAAACATTAAGTTACCCTGAGAAAGACTCTTAATATTACCAGTGTTTTCAGGGCCCCCTGACCAAAGCATGAAAGGGCAATTTGTAGGCGCTAGCCTTTTAACAATACCTACATAAACAATGTTTTGATCTAAAATGTAACTTGGGTTCTCTGCTACACTGGTAATAGGTCACAACCAAGACATCTGAATGTGATGGAGTAGAAGCAAATTTTGTGTTTATTTTAGGCAGCCCTCTTTCTTTTCTAAGAGAAAGAGTTTGCAGTTCTTCAAATGGTCTTGGATGAAACCTACTGTTTGGAAAAAAGAATCTTCTGTAAGTAAACTGGTAGTTTTCTTAAAATAGTAAACAAATTTATCTGGTCTACATTCTCTAAACTATTATATGCCTAGAAAATAAGGCATTAGTAATTCATCATTGGCCATTGCAGAGCATAGACAACTGTTTTCTTACTAATCAGGACCATAAGCAAACACTCCTGAAAGTGCGGTGTTATTTTTAACATCTCTTATGCATTTACAGTCAGCATTTGACTCCCTACATACTTTCATTATAAAATGTTTTTTTCCCAACACCTTACATATACTATAATTACTTAAGAAAAGACAAAGTGAGAGCAGCTACAGAAGTAGCAAGGGTATTTTCCACAAATAAAAATACAGCATACAAAAAATGGCAAGTTAGTGATAATTGGTAGTATGAGTGCTTATTAATATTCCGCTTTGGGGTCCAAATTAAGATTTGACAAGTTTGAAGCCTTGTCCTGTGTCCAGCACAGTAGGAAGAAACCAACTCATTTTTAATCTTTTCAAGCACCTAAAACAAGTTTTGCAGATCCAAAAAAGGTTCAGACCGCATAACCAATTGGCCAAATGCACTAGGGGATATGTAATACGAGGAAAATGTAACATCCAATGCTTGGCCACATCGCTTCCCGTTGGCAAATGCAGAGTGTAGTCACTCCACCGTTTTGACACACCGTATACTGCTTTCACTGTGCGTCCCTTTTCAGTCCAGCAGATGTTATTACTGGAGTTGCAGTTATATTCTACCCAGTCTTTTGTAAAGTCACCTAGCTGTGGCGGGTCAGCTTCTTCAATATCTACTGTTTTTACCAACTCTGCTCCTTGCACTGCAATATACTGGTCATTAATTTTCCTCACTTCTTTCACCCAAGGGGTTGAATTTTCGCTGTCTAATACAATAATAAGCCGGGAACAGAAGGAACCGTTCTTTTCTCTCCACCATTCTAAAAGTGTGTCAAGGCGTAGTGTATCTCCACCTGTGAACAAGAGAAAGTTCAATGCAGCAATAATTTCTGCAGCCTCTCATTAAGAAAACCCTCTTAGTCATTTTCTCCTAGTGGGAACATACTCATCTTACATGTATTTTCCTTAAGTTCTTAGAATTAAATAAGCAAAAAATAAAGTATTTAAATGACACTTTCAAAGTATCTTTTGAAAAGATATTTTTTACAACAGATTTTCAACTTCAGGTAAAAAAAAAATCCGTATTAATTACATAAAAAGGAATCTGCTAGTATAAATTAAGAAAATACTTTGTATTTAGTGAAAACAACTATACAGAAAAGCTAACATTCTATACCAGGGGCAGCAACTACAACTCATGGGCCAGACCTAGCCTGCCACCTCTTTCTGTATGGCCTGAAAGCTAAGAGTTGATTTTATATTTTTACATGGTTGAAAGAAAATCAGAATATTTTGTGACAGTAAAAATTGTATGCAATTTAAGTTTCATATAATTATTTTCATAAATAACAGTTGATTGGAACATAACTACATTCATTCATTTACACTGTCTATGGCTGCTATTGCTCTAAAGTAGCAGAGCTGAATAGCTGCAACAGGGATCTAAACCCACAGAGCCAAAAATATCTGGCCCTTTACAGAAAAAGTTTGGCCCCCATTCTGTGTCATTGTTTCCTTCTCTTCCTCATACACAGGTACCTACTGAATGAAAATAAACCCTATTCCTACCTGTACAAGAATGAGTTTAAGAACAGATTTACATTTAAATCAGTTTTATAGCTGAAGAACAAGGGATTAAAAAAATATATACCCAGAAAGTTCTAAAGTAAATAAACTTCTGACTACAGGTTTTACATCTAGTTCATTGTGGATCTTTTCTGCATTAATTTTGATTTTTAAGTGTACTACATTAAAATGTTCATTTTGATTATTGAGTTTTTTGGCATTCCCTTATGTTTTGTGCCTGAGGCAACTGCCACCCGCACCTCATTTGGCCCTGCCTCAATGGTACACTGATAATGATCATTCCAATTCTACGAATCTATCCTAAGAAAAGAACAGACATAGGGACAAAAAATTACAAAAAAGACTGCTTTCCCATTTGGGAAATGGAAATAAACTATGTCCTAAAACCTTAGGAGGAAATCTTATAACAAAATATTTATAAAGAAAATTTATTGATGAGCAAATGTATTAGAAAAAGCATGACAGGGCATCTACAAAAATTACAACAGCAGCTATTGCTAGGTGTTTCACTTCCAGGTGGTTTTTAAAATACTTTTCTGAAATTTTTACATTGAGCATAAGGTACTTTTACAATCTGTCAGATCCAACAACCTAACTCCAGAATACATATTTCCCCCAAATCAGCTGTCCTCTTGGTTTCACCATTAAAAATGGACACCACCAGAGAGAGAATCCTTTAGAATTGGGATTCTATCATATTCTTTATGTGTAATTGATTAATGTTTTATTAATCAGCCCACAATAGCTTAAGAACATGAAAATAAACTTGTTTTATTAATGGCTCTAACACTCACACATATTATCTCAGAGACAGTATTTCAGTAAATGTCTCTACATATTACCAATGTGTTATTCCACTGATACCTCCAAAAGATACTTTTTCAAAAATGGCCAAACGTTAACTCTCCATTATTGCCAGCTCTATTAAATTTCTCTAGAGATCAGAGGATGACACAGATTACAAAAACTATTATATAAATTCCATCTGCCACAAAACATCATTGCCCAACATGCCGTCCACAACTATTTCAATAAATACTCTTTAGCATATTCTACCCTAATTCTCTTATATAAATGCTCTTTAGATATCAACAAGAGACTTAAAGCAGCATTAAAGCTTTCTAAATGATTTCTCTTCTTTTGCTCTGCTTTCTCCTATGAATAGGTTCTATGCTACATTTGGCTTTTGGCCCAGATTCAAAGTACTTACATCTATCTAAGATAACAGCCATCTGATGCATTTCAAGTAATTGAGACTGCTTTTTAAAGGCTTTATTTGTAATAAACTACTTTATAAATTATGTGCATTTTTTCCATTTATTTCTGTCTCTCTTGTAATTACTGATTGTTTTCTATCCTCAAGCAGAGGCAAAAATATTAGGTTCCATATCATGAAACTCTATAAATATAAGAAGACTACATATTCTAAGTACGTATGGGATAAAGGGCAAATATAGATTCTCTTTCCCACAGTGATATTAATACTGGGTCTGCTACTAACTTGCTAACCCAACTAAAATCCAGTTGTGATGTTTCCTATTTTAAAGTCGGCTGAAAAAACAACAAAAAACAAAACAAAACAAAAAAAAACCCAACTATTAATAAATTAGCAGAGCTTAAAGCTCTTTGTCATGTAATTTGGAATAGATTAAAGCATTTTCCTCAGAGCAGAGATATTCAATATTATTTGTGAGGCAGAATCAGCCCTTGAGGGTTATGTCTAAAGCAGGTCAGGGCATGAACTAACTGAAAAGCAGGCTTTTCTGGGCCTGGTTCAACATGACTACCCACAAGTATGCCAGATGCCTCAGGCCATGCTTGACAGTGTGCAGTTGCTGAATTATAAGATAAAATCTACCTTTCTCAGGGAAGGGAGATCAGTGTGCTTTCTCTATTTTTTTAAACTTCTTATAATAAGCTCTCAAAGTTACACAAGAACAAATCTTAACTAACAGATTAATTCTGTAATGGTCAATTTACTGGTAGCATACTTCAAAAAAATTATAAAGACATAATTCTAGAATGTAACTGCTAAACATTTACCTAAAATACAACTCTATTTTAGAGTTCTTAAAGTCTTCAAAAATTATTCCTAACTTAATGATGAATGAAAATTTAGAAAAACTGATACATATATATGTGTGTATCTTAGTGTTTATTTTTTTATTTTCTTAGAAAAATAAAACGCTGATATAAGAATTAGTAAATGAACATCTAGAATTGATTTCTATAGCTATCTTTAAGAAATACTTAATGAATTTTAAATTACTTAAGAAAACTGCAAACTTTTTGAAAAGTGTTTCCATTAAGTAATAAATCTTTCATATAAACACACACAAAAAACTTACTTCTAAAATTACTCTCTTATAACGCTTTAAAATAACTAGGGATATATGCATGGCCACCAAAAATTAGCCCTATTTTTTCCATTTGATCTGGGTAGAGTTTATTGTTACAAGGATTATAGTAAGTTTTCAGTAATCCCTACTTTTAGATCTAAAATTCTATTTCTGTAAAGACTATTTTAATTGACTAAAGCTTTCTCTTGTGCTCTGAGTTGGAATACACAGAATGTCATACTTTACCTGAAACTGAAGTAGCCATAAAGGTTAAAAAGATGTTTTCTACATTGTAATTAAAAAGTTATATCAAATAAATGATTTTATAAACTATATTCAAGTAGTTTTAATGTTCAGTACATCTTTTAGTCTTGTACATTCTAATTTTTTGAAATGGGTGACCCATGCTAACAAAAATATCCATTTAACCAGAACATGCCATTTCTTTATCATCACAGCTTTCACCCTTGGAAGCAACATGGTACAGTGGGGGGAAAAATACACTTTAGGAACCGGGCAGATCTGGTCTTAAATCATAAGTTGCATAACAACTTATAATTTCCATTTTATCCTTTCAAAAATGAAGATAACAGAAGTGGTGGTATCCATCTCAAAGGATTTCACATAAAGATTAACAATGTGTGTAAGGTACTAAGTACAGTAAGCTGATGCTTAAAATGTGTCCAGTAAATATTAGCTCGTCTTTCTACTAGAAGGCCACTGAGTTATTCAATATTTATTTGCAAAAAAGAAAAATTTCAAAAAAATATTTCTCTTTATGATAAAAACTCCAGTTACAAATCTGACATGAAATTAGTGAGATCACACTGGTTTAAAATCATTTCTACCTTAACCTTTTGTTTCTTTCTTTCTGGAGTTCTTATATTGGCAACTCTGCCTCTGTCCTTCCATACTACTTCTATTTATCTTTTTCTTCATCCTGAATGTTTCCAGTTTATTCATGACTATTTTATTATTTATACATTCTTGGTTTAAAACATCTATACTCTTTTATGGAAAAAAATCATGTAATTAAATCTAAAATAACTATTTCTAATCTAAAATAAGAAAATTACCTTTTTTAATGATTTATTCAATGATTTCATCTATCAGCTACTTAAGGATCCTCTACTATGTATTGGGCTCTGTTATAGGTCCTAAGCAAGTAACAATTCATAAAACAAAGCCCTTGACTTACTCTCTATTAATAGTTGGAAAGCCTGATAAATTTATATATTATATAAAGAGATCTCATTTATCTCTTGGCAATAACTAAGAAGTTTTCTATTTCCCATAATGCATGTAAACCAAAGTTATTTTATGATTTTTCAAATGCAAAACAATCCCTACAGAATTTTGTACCTTAGAATAAAATTCAATGATCATTTAAAATTACCGCCTTATTTTACAGGCGAGAAAACTGAAGCCAACAGAAGTTAATTAACGTGCCTAAAATAACACAGTTGTGGCAAATTAGGACCAGAACCAAGGTCTCCTGACCTAAATGCTACTCCCACCATACTACATGATCTGCTGTTTAAAATTTTGGTGAGCTTTATAAACATAAATAAAACTACAGATGTGAAGGACTACTGAAATCTGCATCCATAACATTTCAAAACTTAAAAATACTAGTCAACGAAGTTTATCAGCTTCTGAAAAATATATTTAGCAATTCTGAAAATATTTTCAGGGAAACTATAAGTCTCAAAGCATTTTTTCCTTCTAATCACTACAAGACATATTTCTGAATCTTATCATTAGAGATGGCTAAACAGGGATGCTAGAGCAAAGAAAAACAAATTAAAGTCATATGTACAGTTCAGTAAACGAAGAATCCTGGAAATTTAATGACTGTGTGTGAAGTACAGATTTCTACATATACATGTGTATCTTTACAATAGTGAAACTGCCAAAGGTGAGTTTACCTGCTAGAGCCCACTCTCCTGTACCATGGGTGTGCCCACTGTAATACAAAATATACGTATCATGTCTGGGTCCATCCACAGTCCGAAGTTCGAGGAAAGCTTTCAGTTTGGAATGCAGCGTATCAAATGACAGTCCACTTGTGGAATAGTCACATCCATAGGTCTCAATCATATGATATGCAAAAAATCTTTGGATAGCATTGAGCATGCCAGTAGACCTCAAGTTTAACTCCTGTACATGTTCTGGGGGAAGCAGTGTTGGCTGACCATCAGGACTGAAGTAGGAGAAAAAACAATTATTTTGGTGTTTAAGAAGTATTCATTCTGTATCACATTATCTGTCATTTATAACTGATTATCTAAGAATCAGTTATAATATAGTTGCTGCTAAGAGGCAGGCTTTTTAAAAAAAATCATCCTTTCTAAAATTCCTATAGTACTAAGAATTAAGCTTAGAAAATCAAAACCTGGTTTCTAAATACTCACTATCATTAAAACAATAATCAAATTAAAAGCTGGGATAATACCTCCAAATGTAGATAGTACTACTCTTTGTTCCTTATTTGTATTTTCTTACATGACAGATATTGGACAAGGCTTTTTAAAAGCAGGATTACACTGTTTCAAGAACATCTGGGTGGGGACTATTAAAAAAACTATTGTTTAAAAATATTATAACACACAAAATATAAAAGCAATATTTTAATTATATATTTATGTATTGAAAAATAGTCTATAAAAATTGTGTTCAAATTTCATTAACTTAAGGTACATAAATAGAAGAAATTATTAATAGGCATTTAAAAAGTTATTAAAATTTAGGTCCATTGCTTTATACTGAACACTAGTTGAAGACTTAGATTTGCTCCTGGAACAAATACAAAACGGTACTCTAGTAGATAAAGCAAGTTTTGTAACTAGCAAAATACCATTAATATTGAGAAAGAAAAAACCATCATTCCTATCCAGAAAAGGGATTTCTGTCAGGATTTTTGAAAACCTTAGATTTTGCTTCATGTACCATCAATAGTATTCTACTAACTTTTAAAATTACAGTCACAAAAGAGTAAGCACTACATTTAAAAATATTACAATGTAATAAATATCTAACTGTGCATATTACAATTTCCACACATTCTTTCTTTCTACAAGGTTGTCATTTCTCACTTTATGGGACATTTCCAAATCTGTTTCCCTCAGTTCTTGAACCTTCTACTTTTGATTAAGTCTTTAACATGAAGGAAAATATTTCCTACAAATAGTATATTTGGAGATTTTTATGTTAAATACTTGAAATTAGAAAAAAAACTTTACTTCAACTCTCCCCTCCCCCAGGGAAAGTGTGATAAAAACTGTCATCGGAATTCATTTATGGCAAATAACTATTTTAAACGTATTTAGGTATAAAATAAAAAACAAAATGTAGCACATTTACAGATTTATACAGATGTCACCACCTTTGTGGGTAAAATTTATTTTGGAATAAAACTGCAATAAACATTTATTAAACTTCACTGCCAATCCTCTGAATTCCTAGTATTTGTATGGCACTTTTCAGTGTGCAGAGTGTTTTTACATTCACTTTTTTTTTTTTTTTTTTTTAGTTCTTCATACCATTCCTGTCAGATGAACAGGAATGATGTCTTTAGGTAAAGACAGATAATAAGGTTCAGAGTTCCAATGTACCGAAGGTAACACAGAACTAGACCTCCAGCCTCTCAGGCCCAGTGCACATTTTATTATATTTCACTATGTTGTTTCGGACTTTTTTTTTTTTGAGACAAAGTCTTGCTCTTGTCCCCCAGGCTGGAGTGCAATGGTGCGATCTTAGCTCACTGCAACGTTCGCCTCCCAGGTTCAAGTGATTCTCCTGCCTCAGCCTCCCAAGTAGCTGGGATTACAGGTGCCTGCTACCATGCCTGGCTAATTTTTGTATTTTTAGTAGAGTTGGGGTTTTACCATGTTGGCCAGGCTGGTCTCAAACTCCTGATCTCAGGTGATCTGCCCACCTCAGCCTCCTAAAGTGCTGGGATTACAGGTGTGAGCCACCGCGCCTGGCCAGAGGACACTTTCTTAAACAAAATATTCCCTTTAGGGTAAGATCTTTCCTCAGAAAAGTTATACATGAATATTTTATGGTTTCTAGCTAAAATATAAGCTTATCATATTTATCAAAATATTTCAATTGAACTCTGAAGATATTATCACTTGGAATAAAGTTTGTTAAAAATCTGGAAGAAACGCAAAAGTTATATTTTGAAAATACAGTTTTGAAAAGGAGCTATATTTTATTCATATAAATATTAAGAAAATGTTATAAACTGAATAGTTACCACTAACTATACTAGATTACTGTACCTGCAGAAGTTGGTGGGAATCACAATAGCATATCCAACAGATGTTCCTCCTAAACAGTTACCCAATTCATGGAAGAGCCCATGAGCCATGGATTCCAATGGCAAAACAATTAGAAACATGCTCAAGAAAATTCCATTTGTTGGCTAAAAGAAATCCAAAACATGTTTACACAGTACACATACATATGTGTATATATTTACATACATGCACATTGATTTACATTTTTTAGCTTCTACTTTCAAAAAGGATAAAAGGAACAATTAATGATCTAAAAACAATGTTCAGTTATAGCAGGCAAGTATACAGGGATGAGCTAACTAGTGCAATAAATCCTAAATTTATCTCTGTTTTTTTGAAAGTTGTGGCAAAACACAGCATATCATTTTTAAAAAAGATTTGTCAAATAACATCCTATCCAAACTAGAAAAAAAAAAAAAACCAAAACCACTCTTCGATATGACAGAGAAAATGCCAGATAACAAATATCTTGTTAAAACCCATGTGCCTATGTCATTTTTCAAATAACAGATTTATTTACTTTATCAAAAAGGGTACTTTGGAAAGGGCTCATTTTTTTCCCGTGAAATTATGAAAATAAATTCTTAAGGAAATTTAAGACCCTAAAGCTTAAAAACTAATTCCGTTTATATGGTATAGTTTACCTTATAAAGCACTGAACTGTCTAGATATACAAATTCAAAATTTTAACAGAAGAAAATATTAAGGACACGTAAGCATTGTAAAAGCAGAATGGGAAGTAGAGAGGCAGAAGAAATAAGGAGGAGGCAATCAGGCATCAATTGCAATGAAAAAGCAGAAAAAATTAATACTCATTTTTAGTGAAAAGAAAATGGATGACAGTCACTTGAACATATCTTTAGAATATTAAATGATTACATTATTTCCACATTCTTTCTGTATACATTCTTAAGGAAATTTAAGACTCTAAAGCTATAAAAACGAATTCCGTTTATATGATATAGTTTACCTTATAAAGCACTGAACTCTCTAGATGTGCAATCAAAATTTTAACAGAAGAAAATGTAAGGACATATAAGCATTGTAAAAGCAGAATGGGAAGTAGAGAGGCAGAAGAAATAAGGAGGAGGCAATCAGGTATTAACCACAATGAAAAAGCAGAAAAAATTAAGACTCATTGAAGTGAAAAGAAAATGGATAGTCACTTGAACATACCTTTAGAATATTAAACTATCACATTCTTTCTGTATTGCTACTGCACATACTATATGCCTAGGTGCATGAACACATGCTTTTAACACTAAGAGGTGGTTCATTTGATCAAAATTTAATTAAAAAATTTATTCCTGCAATAGAAAAATGAATATACTGCCCTATTTTGGTACATCCTATTTTGTCAATGACATAAATAACACAGTACATGCTCCATTTAGAAACACTATAAAATACAAATAAGTAAAAAAGATATGTGATTAAAATCATTCCAAATACCATCATCTATACGCACAACTACTCTGAAATATTCCCAGGCTTCATGCAATGTATTTTTCACAAATACATATTCATGTGTATTTTTTTTACCGAAATGGGATACCTAATCTGTGAACATTTTAATCTAAGCTTACATAACTCTAAGTCACTTGTAAAGACCAAATGGCATTCCTATAATACATATAAAACTTTAATTGGTGGATCCTATTATTGGTATTTAAATTGCTTACAGGTTGCCATTATACCAAAACTAGAATAAATATCAAGTTCTGATTATTAATGAGGTTAAGTACCTTTCACCACGTGGGTATCATCTGTGATGAAGTGTTAAATATTATGCCCACCTTTCTATGGGGTTGACCTTTTCTTCATTGATTTAGCTTTGTTTGGTTCTGAATACAGTTTAAATGAAAGTCTTTTGCTGGTGACTCTGTGACTACCTTAATGCTGTTTTTTGCTTAACAAGAGTTCTTAATTATAATATAGTCACTTTATGCCTTGTTGAAAAAAATCCCTCTATCCAACCATTAAGAAGATATTTTAACATTATCCTCTAAAGGCTTTATTGTTTTGCCTTTCACATTTAAATCTATAGTCCAAATATAATTGATTTTATGATAATGGCCCAATTTTTTCTTCTACAGAAACACTCAATTGTCCAAGCAGCAATTACTGAAAATATCAACCACTCCACATTACAGTGCCACTTTTGTCATAAGTATTCACGGATCTGTTTTTGGTCTCTCTTCTTCCGTTCTGTTGGTCTATTTTTTATCCTTTCACATGTCCTTTGGCTTTCATTTCTTCCCTCTATTTTTGGGACTCTAATCAAACAAATATGAGATCTTCTTAACATATCCTCTGAGTGTTATCCTTTCCTTCTGTTCACTATTTTCCATACTTCTCCTCTTTCATGCTGCTTCTTGTATATCTTCTTCTGAATTGTATCTTCCAGTTCACTAATGCTCACTTCAGCTTTGTCTAATGTTATGTTTGTAACACTGAAATAATTTATTTCCTGATCCTAAAATTTCTATTTAGTTCTTTTTAAAATCTGCCTTGTCATTTTTTAAAGTTTCCAGTATACTACCATTATGTCCTGATCTCTCCTTTTATTTTTGCAACTTAGCATGATGGTTTTCTGTTTGATAATTCCAATACCTAAAGATTTTTTTCTGTTGTCTGTTGATTTTGCTGCTTCTTGCGCTTGGTGCTGTGTGTGTGTGTGTGTACCTGGTTAAATTTATAAGCTGAACGATGGATATAAAAATTACATTATTATTAAGTTTAGGCCTAGATAATGACACTTTCTCCTAGGGACAACTGTTTCTTCCAGAGAGCTGCGGACATCACAAGTCTACATATCTTAATCCGGGTTTGACCACTGAATCCCAGGTTGAACCACCAACAGGACACAACGGCAGAAAGCAAGTTCATGAAAGGGCTATAACACACATGGCTCCACCCTCTTCTTTCACTGTGTAAGCGTAAAATGGGAGGTAATTTACCAGAGATCTCACTTCTGGAAGCCCTGGGCTTGGCTTTTATTTTTGCCACTCTTGAGGGGGCCAAAAGTGCTGCTCAGCTTTGAAAACAGTTTCCTCTATGTATACAAATGTCTGCAAGGCCCAGCATCGAGTCTTTTCATCCCAGGAAGTATGGTGTGTTTTTCCATTTATTCAAGTCTTCCTTTATAACCTACATTGAGGTTTACAGTAATTTTAAAATAAAAGTTTGATAAGTTTAAGACTTATTTTATGTTTCTGTTCTTACAAATGGAATCAGTTCCAATTTTCTGATGATTGATTTCCAGGCTATTACATTTTATATATTTACATATTTTTTCTAAACCAGTGATTCTCATCTTCAGTTATGTTTTTACTATTAGAAAAAGTATTGAACGGTTTCATTTAGCAGCAAACTAAGCAAATGATAAAGTTCAATTGCCAATCAATTTGTAGATGACTTAAATGAAAAGCCTAATAATCCAAAATTCCAATTAAAATGTTAATTGATATTGATGTTATTCAATACCCTAATGTTGGTTATGTAACACTGATGATGATATTTGATACAGTAGGACTAAATAAGTACATATTCGGGGGTTTACTGATCACAATTCATAAATAACAGATAATCTGTTACTACTTGCTTTTTATATTAAAAAATCTTAGAAACTGAGAATTTTATGCTGATTGACAGGGTCTCACTCTGTCATCCAGGCTGGAGTGCAGTGGCATGATCACAATTCACTGCAGCCTCGACCTCTCAGGCTCATGTGATCCTGCCACCTCAGCTGCCCAAGTAGCCTGGGACCACAGGCGAATGCACCACCATGCCTGGCTAATTTTTTCATTTTTGTAGAGACGAGGTCTCCCTATGTTGCCCAAGCTGGTCTCAAACTCCTAGGTTCAAGCAATCCTCCCATCTTGGCCTCCCAAACTGTTGGAATTACAAACATGAGTCATCGTGCCTGGCCCTGTCATACATTTTTAAAAAGCAAATTTATCAGGAAAAAATCATTAAGCACTTCTATTAGATTATTTTGAAAAAGCAAGCTTAGAAAAACAGTATTAAATATTCTATTAAGATCACGCACAAGTTAATGTTTTGGCAATACAAAAATTCATAATTTTAACTGAAGAGATGGCAAATATGTCCGGGGAAGCCAAAATAAATTTAGGATGTTTTATCCACTTGCCACTTTCAGAGAGCTTCAATTTTATTGGCCTGCAAACCTTTACTCTATAGCTTCAATCTAGAAGTCATTTGTGACTTTGGAGTACTCCTTACACCTTAATTCCAAGTAACAAATAAGATCAATTGATTAAAGCCTATAAGTACTTTTTCTCCTTTGCTTCTCCAAATTATCCTCAGCTCACTATCAAATTTTAAGACATGGCTCATATTTCAGAGCAGATACAAACTCAGCACAAAAGAAGACCAATAAACAACCTGTAAGTAATGCCCTTTGAATAAAAGTTGTTACTAGTTATTAGATCTCTATCCAGCAGGGCTTTCAAGTCACGGTCAAAGTATTCAAAGTATTCAACGTTTCATATCCTAAAATTTTTCAGGTAACAGGAACAAAATTTCTTTATGCAATGTCGTTTTTAAAATGTAACATTTACGTAAACATATACGGCTTGTTTGTTTAGAAGTATTTTTTTATGAGTCACCTTATGCAAACCAGATTTGGAAAACATACATAGAAGCCTAAAGAAAGTAAAGCCCAACTAAGAAACAGAATACATAAATGCAGCAATATATAAATGGAGAGACTGTGAGAAATCTAGCTTTAAGAAACCACAGGCAACTTTCAAAACTTTGCTTGGTTCAGGAAATTTAAGAACATTATGAAGACTACTGTATAATTTTAAAGTCAAATGACTTCTTTATGCAGAAGAAGTAGGGCATAGTGGAAAGGACCCAAGCTTCAGAGTTAGACTTTGGTTCAATCCCAGCTCAGCCACTTGCTATGTGTACACGAATAAGTTAATTAACCTTTTCAGTCTTGATTTCTGGAATATATACATAGATAATTTATGTCACGAGCTTATTCTGTAGATTAGAAATACATATGTATGGCAGTATAAAGTTAAATGCTTCCACATGACCCAGCAATCCCACATCACACTAAAATAAAAGCTTATGTTAACACAAAACCTTGTCTACAAAGGTTTATAGCAGCTTTATTCATAATTACCAAAAAACTACAAATAATTTCAGTGTCTCTCAACTGGGTAAGGGATAAACTGGAACATCCATACAATGGGATATTGCTCACAATAAAAGTAACTAACTTACTGATGGCACACAGTAACACAGATGAATCTCAAATGATGTAAGTAAGAAATCAGACTTAGGGCCAGGTGCAGTGGCTCACACCTACAATCCTAGCACTTTGGAAGGCCAAGGCAGGGAGGACTGCTTGAACCCAGGAGGTCGAGGCTGCAGTGAGCCATGATTGTGCCACTGTACTCTAGCCCACACTGCAGAGCAAAACCCTGTCTCAAAAACAAAAGTCAGGCTCAAAAGACTACAGTGTTAAATGATTTTATGAATATGACATTCTGGAAGAGGAAAATTTCTAGGAACGGAAAACAAATCTGGTTGCCAAGTACCTGGGGGTTGGGAGAAGGACTGACTACAAGGAAGCAAGAGGGAAGTTTGGTGGTGATTTAACTGCTCTACACATTGACTGTGGTAGTGGCGGTCACACAAATATATGTGTTTGTCAAAATCACAGAATTACACACTAAAAAAGGTGAATGTTTCTATATGTAAATTTTTCCTTAATAAGAAAATTTTTATGTTAAGCTAAGTAAAACAAAACCCAAAAGTTTTCATATGCAAAACCTTAAAAAAAATGGCTAAACTCATTTTTTGGAATTATGATCTAAATTACAACTGTGCTCCATAAAGCATGTTAATCTTGCATGTTTTTACTTCTCTAATAGTAAAACAAAAGTACATTTGAGTCCCTAAAAATATATTTTAAAAAATAAACCTATAAGGTATTTAATAAATTCCAAATGTCCACTAGGTCATTACCTCAGTGAGATCCATCATCATGTCTGCTCTCATCCTACATTCTTATCTGCTCTCTTCAGTTTCTCAACATCTTTTTAACATTTTGACTATCTACCATGTCCGAACTTTCAACTTTACATTTTATCAACTAATATAAAATTCGCTTTAAATTTACTTCTCAACAAAATCTACTAGTTTTTCCTCTGATAATACTCTCAGTTTTATCCTTATCATAGCCCTTTTCCCTGTCACCTTAGTCCAAGTCCTTATCTCTTGCTCCTGGCTAGACTTCTTGATTTCAGTCTATGTCTACTTTCATAGATTCTGTCATAGCTGGCAAACTGATCTGCTCAAAGCCTTCTTTAATTCCTCATTTTTTTCTTGGCACATTGGGTCTGCCCTCACCTAATCAGTGGCACAGTTTTTCTAGTGAAAATAGACTGAAGGATATTTTAATGGGACAGTGAGAAAAATTGGTTTAGTACCTTAGTATTACTCTCACAGAAATATGACAAATGGTTTTAGATTATATTAAAAACTTAATATCATTTAGGAACTAAGTAAAAATAGTTCAATTTAAAAAATCAATTCAAATCCAATTTAAATAATCTGAGAGAGCCCTCAGAATTTATTTGCATTAAATGATGATGTTATCCCCAAAACAGTCATGTCCTAACAAAGGATTAATTATTTGCCTTTCTACATAATTTTCTGGTTCTTTCATTATTCAAGAGGTCTGGAACATGTATAAATGCAGCAGATACTTCCCAAATTATGTTTCACATAGAGGTTAAAAGGTATGGGTGTGGGGAGGTGGGTAATGTAAGTAATGAGGGTAGAGCAAGGACTTCATGGTCAAGTTAGTTTGGAAATGTTTTTCTTTCTGTACTTTGAACATTTTTTTCTCAGAGTACACTCACTAACATCTCACAGAACACTGGGCAGAGCAGAGTTTGAAATCTTTCTACAGAGGATTGGTTAAATTAAGTCAAAAAAATTTAGTTATCTTTAAGGCATAATGCCTATGCCATGGGCAGCAGTTTCCAAATAGCAAACAATTGGGGAATGCAGACACAACTCATGTAGATTTACACTGGTCTTGAATAGCTAAATGAATATATTGCCACTAAATGAGTACGCTGGTGACCGGAAGTGTTTGCAGCACGTTGAAGATTTTTTAGAGACACAGAGTCTCATGTTCTTCCCCAAAATTACTGAATTCCAATCTTCAGAATTTTAACAAGATCCCTACATGATTCACATGCATACCGAGGACTGAGAAACACTGGTCTAGAAAAAAGGTTGGCAAACTTTTTCTTAAAAGGGCCAGATAGGGGGCCAGGTGCAGTGGCTCATACCTGTAATCCCAGCACTTTGGGAGTCCAAGGCAGGTGGATTACCAGAGGTCAGGAGTTAGAGACCAGCCTGGCCAACATGGCGAAACCCCGTCTCTACCAAAAATACAAAAATTAGCCAGGCCTAGTGGCGGGTGCCTGTAATCCCAGCTACCTGAGAGGCTGAGACAGGAGAATTACTTGAATCCAGGAGGCGGAGGTTGCAGTGAGCAGAAATGGTGCCTTTGCACTGCAGCCTTGGTGACAAGAGTGAAACTCCGTGTCAAAAAAAAAAAAAACAAAAAACAAACGGGGGCGCAGATAGTTAATATTTTCTTTTGCAGGTCATTGCAATCTCTGTTTTAACTACTCAACTATGCTGTTTACCATAATTACAAGAGTTAATATGGTAAGAAGACATAACAAAGATGCATTTACATCTAGGAACAGTGCTTCAAAATACATGAAGCAAAAAAAAAAAATAATAATTGAAAAAGGAAGTAGACAATTGAGGAACTATAATAGAGATTTTAATCTCTCTATTACAGAACTAGACAGAAAATTAACGAGGCTATAGATATATGAATAACACTACCAACCAACTTAATCTAGCTGATATTTATAGTACACTGTACCCAACAACAGAAGACTCATTATTTTCTTTTTTTTTTTTTTGAGACGGAGTCTTGCTCTGTCGCCCAGGCTGGAGTGCGGTGGCGCAATCTCGGCTCACTGCAGTCTCCGCCTCCCAGGTTTAGGCCATTCTCCTGCCTCAGCCTCCCGAGTAGCTGGGACTATAGGCGCCCGCCACCTCATCTGGCTAGTTTTTTGTATTTTTTTTTTAGTAGAGAAGGGGTTTCACCGTGTTAGCCAGGATGGTCTCGATCTCCTGACCTCGTGATCCGCCCGTCTTGGCCTCCCAAAGTGCTGGGATTACAGGCTTGAGCCACCGCGCCCGGCCGAGACTCATTATTTTCAAGTGAACATGGAATAAAACATGCCAAAAGCAAGTGGCCTAAAAAACTAAAATCATACAATGTTCTCCAGCCACATGGAATTAGAAATCAATGGAAAGAAATGTGAGAAACTTCCAAATATTAGGATATCACGCAACAAACTTATAAATAACCCATGAGTCAAAGTAGAAATTTCAAAGGAAATTAGAAAACATCTCACCAGGTGGCATAGTACTAACATAACGGGAGACATACAGGTCAGTATAACAAAAGAACTCAAAAATAAACCTTACATTTATGTTTAATTGATTTTAAACAAAGGCACCAATTCAATAGGGGAAATGTTAATCTTTTCAACAAATGGTGCTGGGAACAATGAGACATTTATATATTTAAAAAAAAAAACAAAAAACTTAGATCCTTATCTCATACTATAACTCAAAATGGATCATACACCTAAATGTAACAGTTAAAACAATAATGCTTTTGAAAGAACTGTGACCTAGTGTTGAGCAAAGACATCTTAGATAAGCTACTAAAAGCAGAGCCCATAAAAGAAAAAGTGGATAAATTGGATTCTGTAAAATTAAAAACTTTTAGTCTTGAAAACTCTTCATAAAGTGTCATTCAGAAAGTAAAAACGGAAGCCAGACCAGGAGTAAACATTTCCAAATCATTTATCTGACAAAGGGCTTGTATCCAGAATATATAAGGAACTCTTAAAACTCAATCAAGACAAATAACCCAGCTTTAAAATAAGCAAAAGATGTGAATATTGAAACAACAAAGTAAATGGCTAATACACACATAAAAAGATGCTCAACATCATTAACATTAGAGACATAAATTAAAACCACAATGCTATCACCCTACATCTAAATCAAGGGATTCTCAAATAGATCAACTTTAGGAAAGAGCAGAATCGAAGGTGAAAATCAGGAAACTGATGCTCTTAAAATTATCTCTGCTGACAGACTCCTTGGAAAGTTTTTGTGTACCTCCAGTGGTACACACCATATCTGAAGACCACTAGCTAAGAAAAAGTTTGGAGACCAAGAAAATATTAATATTTTGGTTAACAGAATTTGACAGCCTGGAATGGCATCCAGCATGAATGAGGTTGACTTGGAAAAGAAAAAGTATTTAGGGCTGGGAAAGGAGCTAGCAGGAAGAGAGGCAAGGAAGAGGGAGGAAAACTCATGCTTGAGTTTTAGACATCATCATCATAATTCTGATAGTACCCAACGCTAGCAAGTAGAGCAAAGTAAGGACAATATCCTCAGGCCACACCCAAGATGTTTTCCTCATTTGGCTGACTCCCACCAGGATCCCTGCCCTAGCCCAGCTGACTAGAAAGCACCATGTCCAGGCAAGCCTCCACATCTCCCTCTTCAAAACACACTTCTAGAAATCACTCAGCAGCAACAAACTGTTACAGAGAGCTGCACCAAGCAGAGCTGACTTTCCTTTATGTCCCACATCCCAGCCTGACGTACACAGATTATAGTATTTATCACACTGTAATCATAATTGTTTGTTTACATGCCAGCCTCTTCCTCCTCCCATTGGAGACTGTGCCACCTTTGACAGACATCCTGAGATCTTCCACACCCACTACAGTGCCTTGCATATAGTGCATAGTCAATACATGCTCAATTAATGGAAGACTGGGTTTGTTAATACTGCAGATGCAAACTCCAACTGTACAAATGTCTTTGTCTACAAGAACCTTTTAGAAAACATTTCTGGGCAGCAAAGTTACTGTGAAACCCATGTTTTCTTTCTTAGGATAACCTCTAATCTATAATTAAGCAACTGATATATAGTTATATATCTAACAGCTTTTATATAAAATCTTCAGAGAAATGGCTACATAAAAGAAACATGTTACAGTGAGGAGTACAGGGAATAGACAGAAATTAAGTAACCTTGTTCCTGCCAGTATTAGTGACTCTGGATGTGTCTTCTTTGGCTTTCAGTTTCCTCATGGGTATAATGAAAGGATCAGAATATTATCTTTAAATACTTTCCAAATGTTAGTTTTCTAAGACTCTTTAATCGATGAATGTTTCACTGATAAACAGTCAGGAAGTGGGAGGCATCTCAATGCTGAGTGTTCATAACATTTTGGTACTTCTTTGCTAAAGATCAAACAAATTATCCTCTTGAAACACATTCAGTGCTTCAATTCCATGAACAAAATTAAATAAGAGCAAATATGAATATCCTTTTGAAATCAGGAACTTGACCTTACAACTTTAATTTCAATTATTGAAGTTAGCATTTTATTACATGTCATTGGGGTTGATGGACAAACAATAAGCTTACCTGCCAGGAAACTGCTCCCAAAATCGCTGTTGCAAGAAGACTAAAAAACACCAACTGCTCAGAAATCAAGCAAAAATGGCGCATCCCTTTGGATGCCATGATTCTATCAAGGCTATTGTAATCTGTCCTGTGGGTAAAATATACTTTATGGCAGTCATTTAATTTGGTATGGAATCCCCAAAGAGTTAAAAGAAAAATAATATGACAAATCATCCAGAAAATTCCAAAAATGGAAAAGCCAGGTATTACAAAATACCAGAGATGAGTGTCTCTAAGTTTAAATGCTGAAAGAATAAAAAATGTAAGCTCAATCATTCCAGCAAAAACGACTGAAAGTCTTCTGCAAATTCTTCCACGGTACAAAAAGGGTTTCCATCTTTCAGTTACTGAAAGTCCACTAAAATAAATGTCAAGGAAAGGATCAGTTATCAGGCAAATAAAAAAACATGCAAAAGCAATCGGATTTTTGGGAGTTTCCAATGAGGAAAAAAATAACAAAACTGAAAAAATAACTAAGTTTGGAATAGCTAAGAAAGATTTCATTCTCAGATCAATAATCAGCATAGCCAGAGCCACAACAAGCAAAATGACACTCAGAGACTTCTCCACCAACATAGTTGTGCTGGCAATGGCAAACCCAACAAGCTCCAGAAATTCAATTGTGGTTAGTAAAGTGGGTCGATGACGGACGTAACCAGAAATTCTCTCCACCAGAGAGCACAATATCCTCAATACTATGGATGTCAGAAGCAAATATTTGGTTGATTCTTCTTTTACATCATTTTTAAAGGATGAATTATCAAGAAAACATAGGAGGCCAAGCAAGAATCCAAACCAAAGATTGGAGAGACTTAAACTTGCTGCTTCCATTGAAAAATAATAATAGAGTATGCTGGCGATTCCAAGAACAAAAAGACCAAGAATAAAAATTACCAAAATTAAGGAATTTGCTGTTTTTTCCCATCTTACATATAGACCTAAGCATATAGCAACCAATAAATTGATTCTGGCTAAATAGCCAAGATACCGCACTGAAGAATGCATGTTCACTTCTCTATTTACTTCTTCCAGTCTTGTCATTGCTAAATAGAGACAATGACTAAAGCAGTAACGCAGTGATTTACACATGTAACCAGCAATGTGGGCTTTTCCCTCACGTTACAAAAATTAACCGCTTGTATTTCATCCAGTATATCCAGTGTATCCGCAACTCCTATTTCAACATTTTCTCTCGTGGAAATTTTGTTTACAGTGATCTAAAAAGAAAAAGAAAATATTTCAGAGTTAATTTTATATAATTTGCTCATTATTTTATATAAAGATGCATATAAAAAGTGAAAAAATCCAGTTTAAAAACTGAAATCCAGTTTACAACCTGATTTGCAATATCTTAATGATTACTGTTTCTGGCTTAAAACTTGGCAGTTTATCCAAACAGACATGGCTGTGCCTTCTACTCATCATATGCTATGACTGCATGAATAGAATTGTTCTTCCAGAGACAGTGAAGAATTCACCTAATCCATTCTGGTTTAAATATCTGGTTTTTCAACAACAAGGAAATGTGATATGTTAGCTTTAGCTTAGATTGTAGCAGGTTTTGGTACAACATACAGCTACTTAGTTCTTAAAGCAAATGAAGGACTTCATTGTTACCTCTAATTTGAAAAGCACTTGTATATACTAGTAGTAACAGCAACCATTACTACCTGCCAAATATCCCCTACATCTTTTTACAAGGCAGCTCTAGAATGTTACACAAGGTCTTTACATTGTTTAACTAATAAACTCACTAGAATTAAAGTTAATCAGTCCCTAAAGTTGAGCCATAATTCTCCCTGTACTTTTACCTCTATTAAATTACTCTGATTACTAAACACTATCTCTATAGAAACCAATTCCTGATCAATTCCAAGTCAAAAATGAAAAACTGAAATGCTCATTCTATAGTCATTATAAAGTAAATGAAGAACTTTTCAATTCTACTTAAACAAATGTTACTACAATTATTTGTTAGAGGACCCAGGAAATTAAAGCTTCCAAAAGTCACACCTAAAAAATGATAGTAGTCAAAAAATGATTTAACCATCTATTATAATTCTTCAAAATTTCCTAGTATACTGTTTCAAAAGAACTGATCAATGGCTCATGGTAACTCTATCTAAAGAGAACCCAATCAGATACTTAAAAAGAAACTAGGGCCAGGCATGGTGGCTCTCTCCTATAACCCCAGAACTTTGGGAGGCTGAGGCAGGCGGATCACTTGAGGTCAGGAGTTAGAGACCAGCCTGGCCAACATGACAAAACCCCGTCCTACTAAAAATACAAAAATTAGCTGGGTGTGGTGGCAGGCATCTGTAATCCCAGCTACTCGAGAGGCTGAGGCAGGAGAATCGCTTGAACCCAGGAGGCGGAGGTTGCAGTGAGCCGAGATTGCGCCACTGGATTCCAGCCTGGGGGATAGAGTGAGACTGCCTCCAAAAAACAAACAAAAAATACTACTTTGTGATTAGTTTATTTTTGTACTTTCTTAATAGCTGTACACTAAAAGGCTCAAGAGAAATATGAGAACCTAGAATCAACTCTTAGTACTCATTTGGCTGGAGAGGAATGTTACTAAAGCAACCTTAGCGTCTCTGGGAAGTTCCAAGTATTATTACTTACTTTGCTTTTATATGTTCAACAAGCATTTTTTTTTGAATTTTTACAACTAAGTCTATTTAAGTATTCCAACTGATTTGCCTTAATTAAATTTGTATTCACTTATGTCTTAAGGTACCACATAATGTTAAAGAAAATGTCTTCCTTTGGTATATTTTGGTTTATCTTTTTAACTTGAGTGTGAGAAACTGACAAAATCTGGAACGCACTGAGGTTTTTTAAAAACATCACTATTGTGTGTTATAAAATAATTCAACAAATACATTAGAATATTTATCCTCAAAGAGCTGATGGTACAATCTGGGCTCAGACTACTGAACACTGCTGGACAGGAGGGAAAAAAAAAATCACACACTAGGCTAAATAGTACCACTCTAAATCCATGGAACATCCTTCCCTGGTCAACATTCTTCTCCATTCTTGTGATTAGTCAAAACCCTACTTACTCTCTTCAAATCTCTGATACCCTACTTCTTCCTACTGCATTCTCACCAGATGATTCTGCCTCCTAGAGAGTCATCAAAAGGGAGTTCACTTGAGTTCCCAAGTCCACAAACCCATCTCTGCTTATATGTACAAATATAAGGAAAGAAGGCTGTTGCTTCTCTCTCTAAGGTTAAATCTTTCAGCCATATTGTGCATCTTTCCTTCTGTCTCTTCCAGAACATCAGACTCGCTCCTCTCCGCAAACTCTCACTTTTATCTATTAGTATTTAAACATTTATAAACCTGTTTCTTTTAAAAACAATACCAAAAAAGTTAAGAAACAAAACAAAAACAATCCTTGCTAATCCCCATATCCTATATGAAACTCAATCTTGTGTCCTTTTGACAACTGGGAGGTAGTTGCTTTACTTCTTACCCACTCACTTTTCAAACCACTAAATGGTGTTTCCCACCACACAACTGCTCTGCTAAGTGCTGAAATGACCTGTAAATTCCTAAATCCAATGGGTACTTTTCACTCAGTATCCTGCATACTCTTTTTTGGGGGGGTGGGGGGGAGATGGGGGAACGGAGTCTCGATCTGTTGTCCAGGCTGAGTGCAGTGTCAGGATCTTGGCTTGCTGCAACCTCCAACTATCGGGTTCAGGTGATTCTCCTGCAACCTCTGACTATCGGGTTCAAGCGATTCTCCTGCCTCAGCCTCCAGAGTAGCTGGGATTACAGGCGCCCATCACCATGCCCAGTTAATTTTTGTATTTTTAGTAGAGATGGGGTTTCACCATATTGGCCAGGCTGGTCTCAAACTCCTCACGTCAGGTGATCCACCGGCCTCGCCATCCAAAGTTCTGGGATTACAGGCACAAGCTACTGAGCCTGGCCTTTTTTTTTTTTTTTGAGACGGAGTTTCACTCTTGTTGCCCAGGCTGGAATACAATGGAGTGATCTCGTCTCACCGCAACCTCGGCCTCCCAGGTTAAAGAGATTCTCCTGCCTCAGCCTCCCAAGTAGCTGGGATTACAGGCATGCGCCACCATACCCAGCTAATTTTGCATTTTTAGTAGAGACAGGGTTTCTCCACGTTGGTCAGGCTGCTCTCGAACTCCCGACCTCAGGTGATCCGCCGGCCTTGGCCTCCCGAAGTGCTGGGATTACAGGCGTGAGCTACTGCGCCCAGCCGTATCCTGCATATTCTTTAAACAAACTTACATTGTTGACTTCTCTCTTTTTCCAAACCATTCCTTTTCGTGGGCATCCAAAGACTAAGTCTCCAGATTTTTTTCTTAATTCATTGGTTTCCCCTCCTCCGTCTCCTTGAAGGCTCTTCATTCTCAATCCATCCTTTGTAATGTTCAACCCCAAACCTAGGCTTTTCTCTCACTACATACTTTCTCTAAGCAATGTCATTTATTTCTATGTCTTCAATTATTATCTCTCTACTTAAGTGCACACATATATTAATCTACTATAGAAACTGAAGCACCAGCTCTGTTCTGCACTGTTAACAGAGGTAAATACCTGGAAACAAAGTAAATGTAAACATGTAAAAAAAAAAAATTAGTCAAGTACAGTGCATCCATATAATGCAATATATGCAGTTACCTTCTGACGGACCAAAATCAACATGGCAGATTGTTTTTAAATGGCTAATTTACAAAAGTCTTTCCCCATTCTGATCTTCTTCAAAAGACAGCCTGAGTTAGAGAATAATGGAAAAACATTACAATCCTTTTCAATTGGTTTGCCATCATTAATGATTCAATGGACAATTATTCCAGAGGTAGATTAAAATGGAGCATAGAAGATTCAATATGCATATGGGAAAAATTAACTAATCACTGCCAGAGTCTGATTATTTAATAAAGCCTTACATACTACTCTAACCCTCCTCTCCACCATCATCTACATTTAACCCTTACCAAGTCCTGTCTACTATTCTTCCTAAACATTTTTTAAGTGTTTCTACTTCTTGTCCCCAGGGTCACCATACCGATTTTGGCCTATTGCCTTCTCTAAGAAGTGTACTTTTTAAAACCAAAATGTAGCACTCCACTAT
>NC_045441.1:105420462-105490419 GCF_002776525.5 Piliocolobus tephrosceles
TGTACTTTTTAAAACCAAAATGTAGCACTCCACTATGTAAAATGCTCCAATGGCGTCCCATCACCCTTAACAATAAAGTCAAAACTCCTTCAACGCCTTATAAGGCTCTCCGTGTTGGGCCTGAATAACTCTCCTGCCTCATCTGTTACCACTCTTCCTCTCACCCTTTGTTTTCCAAACTTACTGACCTTTCTATTACAAACTGCACAAATGCTATTCCCGAGCCAGGTACACTCCTTTTCCTCCTCCTGGCCCCACCCCAGTGCTCACACCTGGCTTACTCCAACTCTTCAGGTCTCAGATAAAACATTTTCTTAAGAGATTATCCTTGCCCCCTCCCCATTACATGACCCCCGTACTTTCTCTGTTACATACCATCACTTATTTCATGTCTGCTTTTCCCACTAGATCAAAAGATCTCTGAGGGTTTGTCTTCAATACTGTACACCCAGTGACTAGCAAAAATTCGGCATCAAGAAGGTATTCAATAAATGCTTGTTGAAGAATAAAGACTAATACAGAAATAACTACATTTAACAACAATGGTCGCCACTGGACACTTATTAATGCATAAAGAGAATACAGAACTTAGCTAATATCTCACAACTAATAACTGGTAGTACTAAGGGAGATTCCATAAATGTTTGGTTTCTCTTTCAGCTTTCCACCAGTCTTAATTCAGCCAAATTCTTCCAAACCAATTCTCTCTCCATGTCCTACCTCTAGGGAATGACTTGAGGCATACCGTATCACTTGCATTATCTTTCACTCAGAAACTTTCTGTCCCATCTAGAAGTGTCAAGGCTGAAACAACTACACTGACAAAACAGGACCAGGGAATTTCAGTGCTTCGGTTCTGAGTTACTGATAACTATTTGAGCCATCTCATAAGAGGAAAATGGTATCTCGAATATTAAACTCCTCGGCACTAGAGCAGCAATAGCAATTTCTCTCCCTTTCGGCCTCCTTTTAGCGAGATGTGGGAGGTCCGACAAGGAGCTTGGCTGTTCTCCACCATTCTCTACCTCGGGAGAACGCGACCACAACGTGGCGCCCAGTTGAGGGGGAACCCTGGCAAGGTACGGAGAGGCGCTCCCATACCCTCCAATCTCCAACCACCACTGTCAACTCCTCCAGGGTCAGGTATCCTACCCCGGCCCTGGGGGGCCGGCTGGGCGGAGCTTGGGGTCCACCACGCGGAGCCCTGGCGGTGTCTGTACCTAGATCTCGCCGCCCTGCCGTCCATCCATTTCTCCCTACCTGACTCGGCCGTCGCCACCAACGCGCTCTCTCAAACCTCGGAATCAGTTCCAAAACCAAACCAAAAAGGGGGAGGGCAGACAAAGCTTTGGCCTGCGACTGAGAACAGGGAGGCGGCACACCTTGGGGAACGAGGGCCCGAGGCCATATGCGCTAATACAAGCCAGTGTTTGTGGAAACTTTCTCCGTTACCGGCCCGGCCGCGACCGCCATGTTCCGCCGCCAAAATCCGCGACGGTACGGAACGCCGCCGGGGTCAAACTGCGCGGCGCGCGTCCTTCCCGAGGCCCGGCCCCCTCCCCGCCCAAACACGCGCGCCGCCGCGCACCGAGGTGAGCAAGGCGCTCAGCAAGTGTCAACTGCCCCACCTAGGGCGCCTGACTTCCTCGAGCCAAAGTCGACTCCTGGGACCTGGAATCAGTGGCTGAGAACATACAGCGGGAAGACCACCAAAGAGCAGGCTGACAGTGCCCATCAGGCATCTAGGCCACCGCCTCGGGTTGGACCAAACGGGGACAGGGCGGACGGGACTGCTACGCGTGGGCTGTAAATACTGCGGGAGGCGTTGCTGCTCTTTAATATATATGGCATAGTATATGACTTTGTAACCAGCTAAGCCCCAAGCTCCTTAGGCCCGCCCTCAGAACGCTTCAGTTCCTCAAATGCCGAGACATGTCGGGTTTTGCTAAACATTAAATCACCTTAGCATAGTGCCTGACACAAAGTTAACGCTTAAATATTTGTAAAATAATAATGTACAATAGGCTCTCCACATCCCTAGTTTTCTCCTCCCACTTATTTTGCATGTATTATCTATATTTTTCCTATTTTCCATAATAGAGTGTGAATTTCCTAATTTTTATAATAGATGTCGGGGGTTGGTGTGGCCAGCACATCTATAGGAATGAACAACCCTCAGATTGAGATTCTGCATATGTAGATGAAAATTTTGAGTTCGATTCTCTCTAGACTCCTAAAAGCAATCACAACTCAACTTCCCAAATCTGTAACTAGCTCTCTGGGGAACACCAGTGTCACATTTCCAACTACTGCTAGATATTTCTACTCAAATATATTGTCATCACGTCCAACTCAACTTGCCTTTAATGGACATTTATATATATTTATTTTGCTTCCCATTTGAATCCCTTTCCGTATTTGGAGAATTCTCCAGCTTAGTTAAGAGTCTAATGGCTGCAGCTGAAATGCTGAACCCTTGTTTAACCAATCATGTGTACCCGCTGGAAGCCATGAGTCAAAAAAGGTACAGAAAGCTACACTCCCAGGTCACCTGTAGGAGTATAGCAAGTGTAGAAACCGAGAACCCATCCCCAACAGCAAGGTAAGCTTCTGGGGCAGTAGTGAGAGTGTTGGCATCCACCATTAACATGTCAGAGATGGAAGATGCCTATGCTTGGTGAGGGTCACAACCCCAGAGCCCTTTCCCAATCTGTTCTGTAGCCTGTTAACAGTGTGTGTGTACATTTCTGGGTAGCGTGTGACAGACTCTGTACTATATAGCCATGAGGCGGGAGAATAGGGTCTGAAGGCAAGGAACTTAAGGCCGATTCATGCTGACTTCCTAGAACTAAATCAAAAGGAAAGCCCCAACTTTCCACACCTGAGGAACAAAAGGGACCCGTCCCCCTTCCCCACCACCTCACTTTTCTGCGTGGCAGATGGAAAATTGAAAGTACCTCTGATTGGTTGCTTTCCACAACTAATCAGATGTTTGCATAGTGTGTAACCTTTGTAACTTCACTTCAAGCTCTGATTGGTTGCTTTCCGCTATCAGACTGATTGTGGGCCACTATATTTGCGTGGGGTGTACACCAAGTGGCCAATGGGAAAGCTCTAGGGGTATTTATACCCCAGAAAATCCTATAACCCGGCCTCCCGGCTCTTGAGTCCCATGTTCCGACTGCTCACGCCCTGTGGAGTGTACTTTCATTTTCAATCTCTGCTTTTGTTGCTTCATTCCTTCCTTGCTTTGTTTGTGCGTTTTGTCCAATTCCTTGTTCAAGATGCCAAGAACCTGGACACCCTCCACCGGTAACAGCCAGAGGTAGTTTCTGGCCACGTAGGTGCAAGCCTCAATCTCCAGCTATCCTTTGAGCTACTTAGCGTCCTCCAGTAAACTTACTTTCTGCTTAAATTAGCTACAGCTGCATTCTGTTGCTTAGCGCTAAGACCAGCTCACTAAATCAGTGGTTTTTCATCATCTTCCTCTGACCTGGTCTTCTGCCTTACGACTTTAAAACCATTTTTGATGCTTGTTATCTTGTCCTTATACTTTAGAATACTTCAGTGAGATGTGTATATGTTTGAAAGAATCTGCACAGCCCAGGGTGGGTAATTGGCATTTGAAAGACTAATAAAAAATGTTCACTGCAGAGTTGAATGCACAGATGCTTCCAGTATCACCATGTAAATCTACACTAGATGTACCTTAGCATAAAGGATTAGAAAGAATTCTTCACTGTGGAAACAAGATATTCAAGATACGTGACTGGCTAGAATATTGTATAAGCACCTCTTTGCATAACTATGGAGTAGAAATCTGAGTGTCGCAGACTGACACCCTTCAGAATGGCTGTTAGTCTAGACTTAATATTTTGCCACAAAGTACTGTTTGTACGGTTTTTTGTGTCTGCTTGCTTATAAGATTTGTGTAGTAGCATTCAGTCTGAGACTTGTTTTAACTGTAGGACACTACTTAGTACCAAGGGAAAAGAAAGATAGCCTTGTCAATCTTTATTGAAGGCTACCAGTATTTACCAAAAAAAATTTGACAGTTATGAATGACCAAGTGCTGTTCATTTTCATCCACCCTATCTCTTGCATTTATTATTTCCCATCAACTTCTATTGCTTCTACTCTGTTACCGTATTACTTCAGTAACCTCTATGCTGGTCATCTTGATTTCAGCCTCAGCTCACTCTAATCCATTACACAGGCCCCTGGCTGATACTCTCAAAGTACCACGCTTTGTCACTTCTGGGATTAAAACCAGTGACTCGGCCGGGTGCAGTGGCTCATGCCTGTAATCCCAGCACTTTGTGAGGCCGAGGCGGGCGGATCACAAGGTCAGGAGATCGAGACCATCCTGGCTACCATGGTGAAACCCCGTCTCTACTAAAAATACAAAAAATTAGCCAGGCATGGTGGTGGGAGCCTGTAGTCTCAGCTACTCGAGAGGCTGAGGCAGGAGAATGGCGTGAACCCGGGAGGTGGAGCTTGCAGTGAGCCTAGATCACGCCACTGCACTCCAGCCTGGGTGACAGAGCGAGACTCTGTCTCAAAAAAAAAAAAAAAAAAAAGTGACTTACACAGGCTACAGAATAAAGTCCAAATTCACTCTGGCACCGGAGGCTCTCAAGGACCCGATCTAAATCCCCCTTTATCCTGAAAGTAGAAGTGTCAGGGTCAGATTCTGACATCTGGTACATCCACAGCCAAACACCTAAATATAAAACAGCCACCTGGGAAACATTGCAGAGACTGGTGATTTCAGGTTCTGGTTAATGATGGGGGTATAATGATCCTAATCACTGGAATAGCCATTCTTTAACACCTGCTTCTATACAGACAAAGTCTGTGTGCTTCAGGCCAGGAATATCACCTGAGGCGTTATTTCAGACTAGCAACACCTGATGAAAATATAATCATGATAATAAGAAAAGGAAGAGGGAGCAGCACCCATCACAGGAGGTAGGTACTCCAATCCTATCACACATTCCAGTCCTCCGGCACGGAGTCACAGATGAATCCTATGTTATTTCTTATGTTCTCTATTGTTTTTCTCCTACTTTTTCCATTTATTCAGTTCAGTCCTAGGGCTAAACTAACTCAGATTCTCCATAGAAAATCAGCTGGGCCTCCCTTATTACCTCTGTGTAATACTTTGAGTTTACAAAGTACTTTTACCTATATCATATAATCTATACAAAAACCCAATAATGTAAATATTTTCATCACCATTTTGCAAATCATGTAACCAAGGTCCAGAGATACTATATTGTTCTAGGTCCTCATAACTGTCTAAGATCAGGGAATTAAATCCAGTCTTTTGGCTTCAAGTTCTGGGCCATCAAGAGCAGCTTTCTAAATATCAACTCCCCTCTGTGGGGAAACACAGGTATTTCCTTCTTATTACTATTGTTTCAGTAAGTAAGGAAAGAGTTACAGCATTCAGTCTACACCTTAGAATCATCTGGCCTAGACCAGTTAGAGTTTCTGAAATTAGCCTTGGGGGTGTGTGTGTGTGTGTGTGTGTGCACGTGCCGTGTGTGTGTTTTTAAAGGCTCCCTCTCTTCCAGTGATTCTAATGTAAAGCACAGCTTGAAAATCACTAAGTTATTACCTCCATTAGTGCAGTGGTTCTTCAAGTATGGTCTCCAGACTAGCTGCATTAACATCACCTGGGACCTAGTTAGAAATAGAACTATAAGGCCCTATCCCCAGACCTACTGAATCAGAAAATCTAAGGGTAGAGCCGAGATTTTAGGATTTGGCTCAGATGTGTGTATCAGAAGACTCAACAGTGTCTTAATTGCAGTTTATTTTTTTCTCATGTAAAAATGGTCAAGAAGTAGGTGTTCCAGAGCAGACATGGTCCTTCCTTGGTGTTAGAGATCCTGATTCCTTCTTTTTTGCTACCCTGCCATTCTCAGGATGTGGCTTCCTCTTCATAGGCCAAGATGGCTGCCTGATTTCCAGCTATGACTTCTGAATTCCAGTCAGGAAGTAGGAAATGCACTTCCCGCCACCCTTACTTTGACACTTCTTGGAAGTTGTCTGACATATCAGCTTATATCACATTGACTAGTATTTAGTATTTATAGAGTCTGCAAAAGGTGGTAATTTTGGAGGTGGCCATGTGCCCGCCTAAAATCAGGGTTCTCTTTCAGAGAAAGGAGAATAAATATTGGATGACAGCAAGCAGTATTTGCCAGAGTTAACTAACTGCTTTTTTTCTACCTCCAAAATTCTTAAGTGAGATGACAAGCATCATTATTGTTTGAACACTTTTGGTTTGTTGTTCTAAGTGATGCTCCTTGTTTCATTAGTCTTTTCATTGTATTGATGATGGCAAGTATTTATTCATATGGCTGAACCATGATTAATTCTTCCCCTAATTTTGAATATTTGGAATGTTACAATTTTTGCTGTTGAAAATGCTACACTAGGGCTTATTGCATTTGTGATGCATTGCATTTCTGATTATCACTTCAGAATGTAGATTCCCAGATAGGTTAAAGAATTTGAACATCGTTAAGGCTCTTAATTCATATGGTTGATTTTCTTGCCAGAAGGGAAACATTTTGTGCTCCCCTTATAAGTGAACTACATTTTTGACAGCAAAAAGTTTTGTCTTTTTAAATTTTTTGTTCTTTCAACATTTTGAAAACAATGCATTAGTATCTTCTTGCAACCTAATGATGCTGCCGAGAAATCTGATACCAATTTGATTTACATTCCTTTGGAGGTAATCTGACCTTTCTTTCTTAGCTTTTAGAAAATTGTCTTTATCCTAAATGTTCTGAAATTCTATATTTAAGTGTAAGAAGACCCTATATTTTTATTTAGCAGTTCTTTTTTATTGAAGGATTGTAGTCATTCTTAAATTCTGAAAAAAATATTAACCATAGATTTTTCCAGTATTTTCTTTCTTCCATCTTCTCTATTCTCTTACTTAGAACCCGTATTTGTTGAAACTGTATTTAAACTTCCTTTTTCTTTTATATTTTGCATCTCTTGGCCGGGTGCGGTGACTCACACCTGTAATCTCAGCACTTTGGGAGGCCGAGGCAGGCAGATCACCTGAGGTCAGGAGTTCGAGACCAGCCTGGCCAATGTGGTGAAACCCCATCTCTACCAAAAATACCAAAATTAGCTGGGCGTGGTGGCAGGTGCTGGTAATCTCAGCTCCTCAGTAGGCTCAGGAAGGAGAATCGCTTGAACCCAGTAGGCGGAGGCTGCCGTGAGCTGAGATTGCGCCTTTGCACTCCAGCCTGGGTGACAAGAGTGAGACTCTGTCTCAAAAAAAAAAAAAAAAAAAAAAGAAAAAATTAATATATATAATCTCTTTATTTCTTTGGAAGAATTCCTCAATGTTGCAGCCAGCAATTTACTTCTCAAGCTGTTGTCAATCAACCAACAGGAGGCTAAAGACTAGACTACAATGCAATAAATCAGGGCATTTTTTGGAGTCCCAGGAATTGCAATTTAAGAGTCACAGATTCAACGAGAAGCGAAACTGTGTTCTGAAGAGAGGTGGAACATAGGGGCTTTTAAGAAAAAATCAAAAAGAAGCTAAGGATGATTACGTAAGTTGTTTTGAAAGAATTATCATTGGTGGAGGGGGTGGCTTAGTACATGAGTCCATAGTTCTTTGGCTGTTATTGTCAGCATAAGAATCTTGAGGTCTTAACTTTGGAGAGGAGACTTTCTTGTAAAGGGTTACAGCCTACCAGGCTGGCTATTCTGCAGGCTGGGAAGTGTAGCCTCTAGCAGAGACCATTAGCAGGCACTTCTAGGAAGGGAAGGATGAGACAGAAATTTATTCTGAACAGGTTGGCTAAATATACATATTCAGTAGCTTATAAGAGGACCTATGAATATTCACGAAGTGGGGATGCACACATGTGTGATAAGCAAGCATGCATTTTAAATGCATTCCATGTTCACTTTGGGACAGAGATTTAACATTGAAACGTATTACAATTAGGCCCTATATGTCAAAAGGTGAAGTAGGGACACAAAGCCACTCAAGTTCACAACCTGTGTAAATCAGCCATCACCAATCCATAATCTGTGGTCTCTTATAAGGAGAAAGTTACTGAAATAGGTCTCTTGTCCAATCAAAGCTGTAGTTATGGCTTGTGGAAGAGGGGATGAGTTAGCATTGGTGGCAGATGAGCTGTAATTGTTTTAACATTGTTTATCTCAAGGCCGGCACTTGTTTTGCTGATGGAGGAAAAGAAGAACCTTGTGGCAATTAGAACATAGCTTATTCTTTAAGTGTAGGCATAGGTAACTTAACCCTTGCCTGAAATGACCTTAGGTCTGCTTATAATTTGGTATCTTCTTCCTACAAAGAGTCCATTTTGTCAGTCCTATGAGTTCTATTTTAACAGACAACTGACCAGCATTAAGCTGCAGAAAGGAGCGAGTACAATGAGGCATGTCTGACCTCCCATCCCTTCATGGCCTGGAACTCAGTTTTTAAGGTTTTTCTGAAGTCTCCTTGGCCAAAAGGGGTCTGTTTTGTTGGTTGGGGGGTGGGGGGGGGGCTTGGATTTTATTTTTAGTTTTCACTGCTCAGGAATTAAATTCAGCTGTTTTCCAGGATGTTGTGGACATGGAGGTTTGGCCCAGCTCAAAGGTTCAAAACAGGTTTCTGGGTTTGTTTGGTGTTTTTCTTCCTTCAAGTCTATGGGATGTGCAGGCAGTCCTTCTTAGAATGACTTTCCGACTTCATTTGAGAGCTTGAACCAGTGACACCATTTTGCATATCACTTTTCACACTATCATTTTAAAATTTTCCCAGGTCGCTCGTTTCATTTCTTGAAATGTCCGCTAGCCTTTTATTATCTCCTGTTTTCTTGTTTGATGGCATTTACCATCTTTATCTTTTCAGGATATTAAATATACATGTTTTAAGCCCTGTTCTGAATATTCATTTTACTGTTTCATCAGCTTGTAAATTCTTCTATTTGTTGGATCTGTTGTCTCTCTTTCGTGGTGTTGACTATCTCCAGATGTTAGGAGTATCTTGCTTTTCCATAGTAGCTTTTCTGCTGTCATCCCTGATGCTTCTTGCTTTAATGTCTTGCAGAGACTGAGTTTTACCTTACTTTCCTTATTTAAAATAGTGCTCACATTATTCTGCTGAGAATTACTCTGATTTCAATGCATCTATATTTATATTAAATTATTTTAAATATATTCTCTATTATTTTTCTCGACTCAGTGTAGGAAGGGTTATTTCTGTATATGCTGATTCTGTCTTGACGTTCTGCATTTTATTTTATAATTGAATATTTTAAGGAAGATATTTTAAAATTTGGTCATGTCACTAAGTTTTTTTCATGTTATACTTATGTCATGCTGAACCTCTATTAACCTAAACAGGGATGGCAACATGTTCAAGAGACTGAAGAAGAGACCCAGAGCCAGCAAACAGGACATAGGGCTTTATTAGCAGGAAACCTACAAAGAGGGAGGTCCAGTGGTGGCAGGCTGGACAGGAGAACCGCACAGCCCAGTGAGAGGGTGCTGGGCTGGAGAACCACACAGCCCAGAGGCAGTAGGCTGGGCAGGAGAACTGCAACTCCTTGCAAAAGCATGTAGTTTATATAGCATTTTCACTTAGCACCCTCCCCCTAACCATCTTCACCTGGCAACCTTCACTTAACCCAAAGCAAAGGGCCTTGATCCCTTGTATGGCCTGTGTTTCACTAGACAGGCCAGGGGCTCAGATGTTCCTCATAGATAAGGAATGAATGCCTGGGTTGGCCACTCCTGGATTCCTTAGCTGGGAACTCTGAACACACATTCAGGTGCTTCTACCATACAGGGCCATTCTCAGGTTATGGCAAAGTTAAGGTACTGCTGTCAGGTACTTCTACTATACAGTCCACCCCAGCTACCCTGGAACAGCCCTCACATTCTTACCACGCTATTCTTCCATGATTTCCCAGGGGCCATGTAATGTGGAGAAGCATTGCTACCAGACTGCTGCAGCAGCAGTACAAACTAAAACAAAAAATAATCCAACTTGGGAGTTGATTTTGGATTCACTACAGCAGGCCCATGGTGGAGGGGAGGGGCAGCTCTTCACAGCCCCAACAGTCTATTTTGTTTTGGAGAGAGGCCACCATCTGTACCCAGCTGGTGAAGAGGGTCTGCTGTATACCATCTGTGGGTGGAAGATGAGATGTTTAGTGGGTACAAGGAAGGGCAATCACAGCCATTCAACAAGACATAGGAAGTTGTATTGTTCTGAGAAAGCACCACCCTTGGCAGTGGCCTGGGGCCTGGCTTACATCACCAAATGGATTGGCCATCTCTGGGATACATTGCGGGAGGCCAGAATAAGACAATGGGAGTACCATGATGTTCCATAATGAGAGGATGATCATCCCCTTTCACAAGCGAGGAGGAGGATCAGGATTCATTATTTTAGAAATATGATGGGGAGCAGGGTGCAAAATAGGTGTGACCTGTGTATCTTCGTCTAGGCCCATCTCCCACAGAGTTGAAAAACCAAAGCATCAGGGACTGGCTTGCCATTTCCAAGGCCACGTAATGATGTGCTCCCCAGTGGATAGGTCCTGTGGCAAGGGCAATCACAGGCTATCTTGAGTCTCAGGTTGGGACAAAGGAGTACTGTCCCTTACCTTGTCCACCTGGATCCTGACAGTAGTGTCACATTCTTGCATCAGAAGGACATATGCACGGGTGATGAGGGCGCCATGTTCATTCAGAGTGCCGACAACTGCTGGTAAGTGGTGTGTCCACAGAGCCAGAGTGCATCTCCTGCTGGAGTTGTTGCTTCAACAGCTCATTGATCCTTTAAATCAGCCCCACGGCTGCAGGGTTGTATAGCAGGTGGAAATGCCAGTGGATATCCAGGGCCTCCGCCCATTCCTGCACTTCATGTCTGGTAAAGTGCAAGCCCTGGTCACTGTTGATATTGGTGGGGACACCATAGGCCACACACAGCAGCTCTAGTCCTTTTATGGTAGTTTTCTGGGTAGCATGCTTGTTGGGTATGACTGTGGTAGCCCTGTGCAGGTGTCCACATGAGTCAAGGCATAGTAGCAGCCATTAGATAAAAACAAATGCCCTACGTAGTCTACCTTCCACCACTGTACTGGACTCTGGCCCCAGGGGATCTGTCCAGTATTAGGTGGCAAGGGCCTGGGGCATTCCTGTGCATGGGTAGGACATTGCTGACAGAGGTGTACTATGTCTTTATGTCATAGTGGCAGGCCCCAATTCTTCACCATGGCCCAAAGGGAACACTGTCCCCAATGTCCTGTCTTTTTGGGTAGCCATTGGGCCACGTCTGTGGGGACTAACTTGAAGAGACAAATGCAGGCTAGCTTGTTCCAATGTTGATTTCCAGATGGTGTAGATGCCATGTGGGCATCCACATGGAAGACTGTTACATGCATTCCCTGGATGTAACAGAGAATGTCCTTCCACATGCCAGCACCCCAAAGCAGGCAGCCTGCTACCATCCAATCCTGAGCTTCTCCTTGTGGTAGCCACATAGCAAGTCCCTTAAAGACAGCCCAGCTGTTGGTACACAAGACTATTGGGTCTGGCTCATAGAGGAGGATCATCTAGGTGGATCTCAGCTCAGCCCATTAGTTAATATGTCTCAGGCCTGTATCAAGCGAGATCCTATCAGTGGACAGCTGGATGGCTGCAGCTGTCCACGTGCAAGGATTGCCTCATAGCAAGCTTTCTGTGTACCAGATCTGGTCAAGAATGGGCCCTGTCCCTCCTGTACAAAGGAGGGAATCTGTGGAGGTTCAGCAGCCTCTTTCAATTCAGTTGTCACATAGGTGACAGTACTGAGCACCAAATGGAGCTCTGTGCTCAAGGGGCTATTAATGAATATGCCCCTTTGTTGAGGTATGCATGCCTTTTGGCTACAATCTGTGTTTGGGCATTCCCAGGCTTTAGCTTCTGGAAGGTACCCTTTAGTCAACCTGGTATGGGTACTGGGTGCATAATAGCACCAGGACCCACTTTGTAATGTCCTCCACTTATTGTAAAGTATACATAGCCCAGAGTTGTGGCACTCTAGCTAGCTGAAGCCCCCTTCCACAGTTGCGACCAGAATCCAAAAGGCACACATGTCCTTGCCTTCACCACAGGCCCCACCCAAACCCCTCAGGGTAACTGGCTATGTTCAGTTCACAAGGCTGCCCTTGCACTGCAAGTCCTAGGCTTGTATTTGTTTCACTGCAACTTTAGCTTGTTCAAAGGCCTCATCCTCCTTTATGGACCAGTCCCAGTGGGCACCCATCTTGACTAGCAGTATAGGGGCCTAAGGAGTTGGGCCAAATGAGGAATAAAAGGATACCAACACTCTAGGAGGCCTAAGGAAATTTGCAAGTGCTTTGGTGTGGTAGGACATGGGTAGGCCTACACCTTATCCATAAGAGCAGACTGAAAGACTTTCGTCTTACCCAACCAGATGACAACCAGACTGGCAAACCTGACCTCTGGTCTTTGTATGCATTGACTGCCAATCCTTTGTTCGCCAAGTGAGAGGGTAAGGTAGGGACTGTGCAGAATATCAGCCAGAAAAAGACCTAAAAGTTCATGGGAACATGTATCCCCTCCAGGGTGGTATCCCTGGGCAAGACAGTCCATTGTTTTTCTTCCCATGTGAATGCAAATTGGTCATGACTGGGGGCAATGGGGGATGCTGAAGGCATTGGCTGGCAATAACCAAATGGTATATGCCCATGGCTTCTTCTACCCTTATCCCAAGAGAGGTGATATTGACAACAGCCACATACACTGGGGTGGGGGGACCACCTTACTTAATTCCTAGTAATCTACTGTTATTCTTTGTGTCCCATCTGTGTTCTGCATGGGCCATTGAGGGCTGTTGTATGGGCTGTGCACTGACCTTATAATGCTGCCCAGGTCAACTCCCTAATAGTCTCTGTGATTTCATCATGCCCCTACCCGTGTACGTGGTATTGCTCAGCACCTCTACTCACCGCAGGGCTGGAAAGTGGACTGGTGTCCATTTCCCATTCCCTGATCACAGGGTTCACAACCCAACTCTCCATCAGAATTCCCTGGCAGTTGTTTGCTGGGTCAGGCCTGATCAGCTATCTATTCCCAAGATGTATTCTGGGATGGGAACAAAGTATAATTGGTCTACAAAATGTTGACCATTTAAATAAAAAAATTTCTAATTTATTAGTTGTAAAAGTGCCTCCTATTCATATTTTTAATTAGTACACTTAGTTTTAATATCTCTTATCTGTTCTCCATGTACTCTCAAAAGTATCTTTTTCAATATGTTCCACTGGTTTATTTTCTCTCTGCCTCACTCCTTATCTGTTCATTATGTATTTATTTATTTTGAGTTGGAGTCTCGCTCTGTTGCCTAGGCTAGAGTGGCACAATCTCAGCTCACTGCAACCTCTGCCTCCCAGGTTTAAGCAATTCTCCTGCCACAGCCTCCCGAGTAGCTGGGACTACAGGCGTGTACCACCATGTCTGACTAATTTTGTATTTTTAGTAGAGATGGAGTTTCTCCACGTTGGCCAAGATGGTCTCGAACTCGTGACCTCATGATCCACCTGCCTTGGCCTCTCAAAGTGCTGGGATTACAGGTGTGAGGTTCTGCGCCTGGTCTGTTCATTGTTTATTATCTGAAGTGTATAGGGTAGTGATTAAGACCGGCAAAAGTTCTGGAGATATTGACTGCCTGAGTTTGAATCCATCTGCGCCACTTACTAGCTCTGTTTCCCATGTGTAAAATAGAAATAGTAATAATATTTAATTCAGAGCATTGTTGTGAGAATTAAATGAGTTAATATATGTTAGATATTTAGAATAGTAAATACCTTACAGTAAGGTTCTCAATTATCTTAGCCTGACGGTAAGTTCCCAGTTGTTAGCTATTTTCATTTTTATATAGGCTAATTGAGTCAGGCTTCTTTCAGTTTTCCTCTTCTTTCATTTTTCAGACTGGCACCTTAGTACCCAGCGTTCAGCAGGAAGGCCAAGAACCTTGTTAGGAAGCAGGGAGAGGGGAGAAGCCTACAAATACTCATAATGTAATATCCATTCTTTTGTCTTTGTCACATCTAATTATAAAAACAAAGACAAAAGAATAACTTCTGAGTTTTACATGTAAACAGATTTAGCCCTATATTGCTTCCCCCTTTCCTCCTACTTATCCAACTCTCACACATATCCTAAGATTTTAAGTTTTCCTTCAATTGTGTAATAATTTTTAAGTGTGTTTGATTTTAGTGTTTACCACCTTTCCTTTAATACTGTAACGCAAATTATATCCGAAGTAGTGGTCCATAAGCTGTAAGGGAAATGTTTAAATAGACAGATTTTGAGATTTCAAACAAAATCTCCAGACCTGAATTCTTTGATGTCCTCATTCACAGAAGATTGTGATAAATGCCAGGGTTGAGAACCACTGTTCTAACCAATTGAGAAATGAAACAAAGTGAAAACTCAAGACTGGTGAGGGTAGTTGGGGAGAGTGGTGGTGTGACTGACCATCCTTTCTCTATTAGTTTGGAAGATCTATATTCTAGTTCTCATTCTACATCTGTGACTACTTTTTCTTCATTTTATTTGTTCTAGGTTTTAAAAAATAGATCCCACTTTCTCTTAAATAGGTCTTCCCCCCCCCCCCCCCCTGGAGTCTATTTTGGTCCTCTCTTCCTTTGTTTGCTCTCTTAGTTAGATCTTGATATTAACTCTCACTTTTCTGCAGCTGATTCCCAAGCCTGTTATACCTCAAGCTCTCGGGAAACCGAAGTCACATTTTACACTTGTCTAAATTCTGTATCTCTGAAAACAAACCCTTCCCCTCTCATCTTTCTCTTTCATTCATTATGTATTCTCTATTCATCACCCGGGCTCCACCTTCTTCTCTTTCTACTGCCTCTATAAAAATTCGTACTCATTTCTTTTGGAATGCACTATAGCGTCCCCTCCACCTTCTGCCTCTTTAATGCATCCTGGTATCAGATTAACCTTCCTAAAATATTGTTCTATTATAGTGTAATGATTACACAATTAAAAAAAACTTTTATTTTAGGTTTGGGGGTACATGTGAAGACTTGTTACATAGGTAAATTCATGTTGTGGGGGTTTGTTGTACAGATTATTTCATCACCCAGGAATTAAGCCCAATACCCAATAGTTGTCTTGCTCCTCTCCCTCCTCCCACCCTCCACCTTCAAGTAGACCCATGACTGTCGTTTCCATCTTTGCGCTGGTAAGTTCTCATCATTTAGCTTCCAATTGTGAGAACATACCATATTCTGTAACACAGGTTTTCTGTTCCTGTGTTGTTTGCTAAGGATAATAGCCTGCAGCTCCATCCATATTCCCACAAAAGACATGATCTCATTCTTTTTTATGGCAGCATCTGTCACACAATTCTTAAGCTCAAAATCTTTCAGTGATTGTTCACTGTTTATATAGAGTTCAGATTCTTCAGCTTGATAGCAAAGAATTCCCAAAAATATCTCATGTACTACTATTGTATTTCTTATTCCTAATATTTCTCTTTACTGCCCTAAACTCTATCAACTGGAAATGCTCCCTAATTAAGGGCCCTCATTTCCCCTCTCTGTGTTCTCATCCATTTCTCTGCATAGAATATGTTTTCTGCTTTACTTGTCCTATAACCTTAGCTTTTCCTTCAAAGCTCATTTCAAATGCCACTTGCTCTAGGAAGTTTTCCCTGAGTGCCACAGGTGCAAATGGTGTCTTCCTTTGGATTCTCATAGATTTTATCTGTCAAGTGACTAAAGACACTTCACATGTTTTTCACTTATTTTCCTGTTGTTATTGTAATTTAAAAATGTACAGATTACATTAATTCATGCAATTCAAACAAGTAAAACCATGCAGAGTAAAGAGTGGGAGTTCAGCACTTTGCCAAAGCCATTCCCATACCTACAGGAACACAGTATTACCATTTAGTATACTATATCCTTCTAAATCAGTAGTTCTCAAAATGTTCCTGGTAAAGCCCTTGCTTCAAACCACCTAGGGAGCTAGTTAAAAATGGAGGTGCCTGTGCATCAACCCAGACCTTGCGAATTGGAATCTCTTGGAAGTAGGAACTAGGAAGCTGCACTTTGGTCATTCTTAATCATACTAAATTTTGAGAATCATTGCTTTTATCTATGAGTTAAATAAGAGTTCTTTTACAAATGTATAATTTCGTTTTTTGTTTGGCTGTAGTTATGTTCCTTCAGTAATGCTATTGACTTTCTTTTCATTTTTAGCAACGTATCTCGGAGATATTCACAAAACAAATGCAGAGACCCACTGTGTGTGTGTGCTTTTTAAAAAATTTTTAAACTGTGTAGAATAAATTTACCAAGATTTATATAACTATTTTTCTGTTGATGGACATTTAGGCTTTCCAGTTTTTAATTATTAAGAACAGTGCTTCAGTGAATGTGTAAAATTTACACACATGGTGATATGTTTATGGAGTAGAAGTTGCTGGGTTAAGTGCTTTTTCAAAATGGTTATGCTGCTAAATTGTTCTCCAAAAAGGCTTTTTGGGTTCATAGCAAATTTCTACCAATTGTGAAGGATAATATTCACATCCCCACAACTATAATCAGTAGTACATCTTATTTTTCAGTTTGTCAGGCTGGTGGATGAAAAATAGTATTTCCTTGTTGTTTTAATTTGCTCATTTTTTCATGACTGGTGAGGTTGAGCTCCTGATTTTCTTTTTTGCCATTTGTATTTCCTTTTATATGAACTGTCAGTTCCCATTTTTTTTCATGGTTATTATTTGTTGAATTGTCTACCACCAATGCTATTGAACTGTCCATTATTTTTCTACTGATTTGAAATGTCACGTTTGTCATACTAACTTCCTATATGTACATTGAACAGTTTCTGAACTTTTTATTCTCTTTTTTAATGTATTTGCATTTATCTTCTATCATTTATATTATGGTAGCTTTGTAGTCTGCTTTTTTTCTTTTTTAACTTTAGAGACAGAGTCTCACTCTGTTGCCCACACTGGAGTGCAGCAGCGTGATTATGGCTCACTGTGTCTCTGACCTCACAGGCTCCAGTAATCCTCCTGCCTCAGTCACCCAAATAGCTGGAACCACAGGTGCATGCCATCATACCCAGCTAATTATTTATTTTTGGTAGATATGGCATCTTTCTATGTCATCCAGGATGGTCTTAAACTCCGAGACTCGAGAGTCCCTCCCACTTTGGCCTCCCAATGTGCTGGAATTACAGGTATGAACCACTACACCTGGCCTTTAGTTTGCTTTTATATCATCATTTTTATTCTTTTTCAAAAAATTTATTTGTTATCCCTGTCCATTTTTTCTTTCATATGAAATTTTAATTAGCTTATAAAATGCATACAAAATTGTATTTGAATTTTTATTGAGACTGCAATGAGTTCTAGGTTAATTTGGGGGAAGATTTGACATTTTCCAAATCTTGATATCTCCCCAAAGCACAGACATATTTTTGATGTTTAGTCTTCTCATCAGGAAGCTGGCAGTCTCTGCAGTCTTCTGTTCTTTAGTAAAGTCTTAGTATTTTCTTTAAATAGGTCTCAAAACTTTTTAAATATTTTGCTTATTGATAAGTATTTTTATAGTTGTTTTGTTTTTGCAACCTTGAATAGGATTTTTCCATTGTATTTGCTAATTGGGTTTTGCTGATTTTTAGGAAAACTACTGTATTGAAGTTTCTTGCAGTTCTAGTAGTTTTTCAGCCATTTCATTTACACTTTTTAGTCAATGATACCATCTATAGATAATGAGTCTTGTCTCTTCCTTTCCAGTGATTGTACCTCATTTATTTATCTTATCTTACTGAATTAGGTAAGTCTATTGGCTCAATATTGAATACTCATGGTGAGATTGGGCACCATGATTCTTCTTTCTGTCTTTAAAGAAAGGCTACTAGTGTTTGTTAATCAAATATGAGGTTTTCTATAGGTTTGTGGTAGATGCCTTTTGTGATGCTAAGGAAGATTTCTTCTATTAATCTGAGTTAAAGTTTATTATATGAAAGTGTTAAATAAATGCTTTTTCCAGAATCCAGATGATCATTTGAGTTTTCTCTTTAACTTATATGTTAATTTTGTGGATATAATGACTTACATTATTTATTACTTGCCTGAATTCACTCTTGGAAGGAAAAGAATCCTCTTGGGCAGTAGTGAATTGTGTCATATTACTTTTTTGTGATTTCTTCTTAGTATTTTATTTAGTTGTTTGGCATTAACAGTTATAAGTGAAATTAGCCTGTGAATAGGCAGACCAATGGCCTCACAAAGATGTCCTAATTTGTGAAATCTGTGAATAAGTTACTTTACATAGCAAAAGGGGTGTTGCACATATGAGTTAAGTTAACAAATTTGTGCTAAAGAGATTATTCTAGATTATCTACATTGGCCCAATCGAATCGCACAAGTCCTTAAAAAGGGAAAACCTTTTCCAGCTGCAACTAGAGAAAGAGACGCAGCAACAGAGAGTTGACAGAGATGTGATGTGAGAAGGACTTGTGTTGACTTTACTGGATTTGAAGACAGAGGAAGTGTACTATGAGCCTTAAAATGGAGGCAGCCTCTACTAGAAAAGACAAGGAAATAGATTCTCCGCTAGAGCATCTAGGAAAGAATGCAGCTTTGTTGATGCCTTGATTTTAGCTCATTGAGACCCATTTTGGACTTCTGACCTACAGAACTGTAAGGTAATAGATTTGTGTTGTGTTAAGCCATGAAAGGTTGTTAGAGTGGCAAAAGAAAATTAACATAGCCTATGGTTTCGTCTATGTGCTTTCCAAGTTTAGAAACAAAACTGTAGCTGAAAAGTTTTCTTTTGCAATGCTTTAAAACAGACTTCAAAAAAATCATTCAAGTTTGAAAAAATTAAGCTGTCAAACCCGGCTCTTGTGCCTTTTTAAAGGAGAAAATATTTGATTCTTCAATTTCTTTTGTGACATCTTTTTCTAACCATGTGTTATAATTTTCAAGTATATATTTTGTCTTCCTTACTAGACTGGAAGCCTCTTGAAGGCATAATGTGTCTGATTAATCTTGGTATCTGACTCAGTAACCAAAATAATCCCTTACAGTAATGCAAACATTTATATAGATACCTTATTCAACTTTGCATCCTCACAGTACTATATACAGTGTCTAATGTTTATGAAACTAATTTCAAAAATATATAGTAATTTAGACAGCTTAATTGATTAGGTAACTCAGATAATATGCTGAGTGAACATGAGCTTTGAAGTGAGGCCTGAGTTAAATCCTGGATGAACCACTTTCCTAACTCTGTAAATTTAGACAGTTGATTAACATATCAAAGATTCGCTTTCCTCACTAGTAAAATTGTAATAATAGTACTTACTTTATAGTAAGGCAATGTTTGTAGAGTGCTTAGCACAATATTGGATACATAATAGTTGCTTTATGTTAGTAAGTTATCAAGATAATTAAAGAACGTTATTTAGAACCAAATGGTATTTTATAAAAATGTTGCTTTTTCTGTTGCTCCTGTTGTAATTTTTTAGGCTGTTGTCATGTCAAAAGGGGATACGAGGTCTCCAATCTGTTCTTGCATATACAGTAATGCCATCAATAACTTTAGTTGGTGCCTCCAACAAGTATTCTCCTTGGATGAGGTTACAGCCGAGTAATTTAGAATATAATAGAAGCAACATTAGGGGTGCTTTTATACAGCTCATGAAGTCAGTACTTTAGAAACTGAATTAAAATGTTTCGAGGGTTTTCTTCCTATTTAATGCTGTGATGTTGCTAATCCCATCCTACTCTTAAAGCTGGTGATCCTCCTAGTTCATATTAACTGCCATTGGTAATAGCTTGGATGATTGTCCTCACCAAAATCTCGTGTTGAAATGTAATCCTCAGTGTTAGAGGTGGGGCCTGGTGGGAGGTGTTTGGGTTATGGGAGTGGATTCCTCATGGCTTGGTGCTGTCTTCTGGGTAGCGAGTTCATTCTCACGAGATCTGGTTGTTTAAAGTGCGTGACACCTCCCCTACTCTCCCTTGCTCCTGCCTTCAGCATGTGAAGTGCCTGCTCCTGCTTTGCCTTCTGCCACAAGTAAAAGCTTCCTGTGGCCTCTCCAGAAGCAGATGCCAGCACTATGCTTCCTGTACAGCCTGCAGAAGCATGAGCCAATTAAAGCTCTTTCTTATAAATTACCCAGTCTTGAGTATAGTAACGCAAGAGTGGCGTAACACAGCCACGCTTGATATTTATGGAACCCTCTCTCAGGCTTAATAGTTGATTCAAACACAATGAATAAGTGGTCCCCTGTCTTTGTGAATTCATAGATAAAAAGACAAGACAATCTTGTGTTGTGACTTGTTTTGTATTTTCCATTGAAATCTTGTAGGGTAGGTTGTAGTGAAGTGTGTATCTTACATCATTTTCTGGGAATTCATAGGGAAGAAAAATTGAAGATAAGAAAACACTGATTATCTTGCTCAGTATGATTCTAAGGAGTTGATATCAGACTTCAAATTGGGTGTTCATGGTGGAGATGAAATAGTGAATGTGTGCAGAGCAGTCAAGACTGAATGAAGAGAAGGAATGGGGCTATTAAAGGCACTTTGCCAAAATAAATAATAGTCACTATATGTCATATCCCTACTATGTGACAAGATTGTTATCTGCTTTACAGATATCATTTTTAAACCTATCAATAACCTTAATTTTGTGGATTAACAAACAGGTCCTGAGAAGAACTTTGCCCCAATAAGATTTCATAGGGTTAGTGATGGAAATCTTTCTGGATACAAAAGCCAGTGGAAAGTAGTACAAATCATGTATCCCTTATACGAATAAAGAAACTTCTGGAGTACCACTACTCTTGTGGGGTTGAAGAGATCATTTAGGTAAATATTCCTTTTAAAGATGTAAAAGCTAATGATGGTTTACAAACTTAAATTCTTTTACTAGCAAGGAGAGGGAGCTGGCCATTGAAGAGAGAGTACTGATGGACATAGTAAGAAAGTAGCATTTTAGGTTTAGATATAATTCATTTTAATGAATGTGTGGGAATACACAGAAGAGAAATTATATGGCTCCAGGTTACTTAGGATTGATCTAAGCTTCAGTTTATACAAACCAAATTAGACTTTCCTGAAGTATAAATTGAGCTATATCTTAATTATGAGAACACATTAATTAATATAAACAGGACCAGACCACCCCAAAAGATTCATAAACTAAGCATCAGCAGTGGCTCTGTATCATCACAGTTGCATTTTGGAAGGTAAAATTAACCATTTGGAAATTTGTATTCAATCACCTTCTTTATGCAAGGTACTTATTTAGGCTGAAGATACAGGATAGAAAGGGTCTTTGCCCATATACACAGATGAACATGGACAAAGATAAACTTCAGATAATTAGAGCTACGCAGAGACTTTATGGTATTGTGAAGAGACTATTTTCGATTACGTGAACTAGGACAGTGTCCCAGAGGATGTGGCATTTAAGCAGAGATTTCAATAACAAAAATGAACTAGCCATGGAAATAAAATATAGGAGGAAGAAATTCTAGGCAGAGGGACTAGCTAGTGCAAAGGTGGGCACATGATGTGTGTGTGTGTGTGTGTGTGTGTGTTTCCCCCACAGAAGGTCAAGGAGAGAATGGTGGGAAGTTGGAGAGGTAGGGAGGGGCCGCATCATGTACATTTGGCCCCTTTATGACAAGGGGTATCCATATTAAAGTAAATTGCCTCTAGATGGGTTATGAACAGTTGTCATAAAAGTGAACAGGTTTCATTTTATATGTATCAGCAGATGCTGCAGTGCAAGAATGTTTTCTGTAATGTTTGTTTTTATTTTTTGTCTTGTATTAATGCTAGTGTATTTAAGTTCCCATTGTCAGTCCCTGAAGAGCAGAGCAGACATCTGCTCCTTATAGTACTTAATCCCGCGCCATAGCACAGAAATTCTCAATTAGTGAATCAATATTGATTGAATGCTGTAGACTAGTTAACTATGTTATTGCCACAAATGACCCCTAACTTGAGCTAGTTATTCCCACAAATAGTCCTCATAGTTATAAAAAGGGAACCACAAGGCCTACTAGATCAGTGAAAATTCATTATTACTCAAGACAACTCCAAGTACATAATGTCTTAGGTAACACTCTATATTATAAAGTGATTTGTCACAAGACCTGTGCTTGCTTGCTTTTGAATTTCATGCTTCACATTCTGTGGGAATGTGTATTACTAAGTATCTCACAGAAGTATTACTATTAACCTATATTTACTTACTGTCTTCTACAGCGTGATGTTAAAATGTTGCTTCTTTCCATTTGATAAATTTTAGGGAGGAAAATGTTTGTCTTTTTTTCTCAGACAAGCTCTTAAGTCTGTTGCCCAGGCTGGAGTGCATTGGCCTAATCTTGGCTCATTGCAACCTCTGCCTCCCAGGCTCAGGTGATCTTTGTGCCTCAGTCTCCCGAGTAGTGAGGACTACAAGTGTGCGCCACTGCACCTGGCTGATTTTTTAAATTTTTGTGTGGAGATGAGGTCTCACTATATTGCCAGGCCAGTCTTGAACTCTTGGGCTCAAGCGATCCACCTACCTTGGACTCTCAAAGTGCTGGGATTACAGGTGTGAGCTACTACACCCAGCCTGTTCATTTTATTATAAATAATTCATTGGAACTTTCTCAGTTATAGAACTGGTATTAGCAGTTCAGTTTAGTCTAACCCAAAGACTAAAGGGATGATTTGTGACATCCTGACTCCCATTCTGTATCTCTTCATTCCAATTGGCAGCATTCCCGAGGCCCACAGGGTCTTCCCCTCTGCCCTCCACTTCCCCCACCTGCCCTCACCTTTTCTGGTTACAAGCTTCAGACCATTCCACTTTCCTATCAAAATATGTTTTCTTACTTCCAAATTCCCAGGACCCTGTTCTACTTCCATCACACTGTACTCCAGTACTTTAATCTGTGGTAATGATTCAGAGAGGCCAGAGAATATAAAGCTCGTTATACAGTTAGTTAAGCTGTTAGGCCCTTTCTGTCTTAAGCATCTTTCTTCTTGCAGACAGTCTCAAAGATTTTTCCTTTTTCCAGTAATCACCCATTTATTTCCAAGGAATGTTTCATCCATGCCTAGCTTTAGGAAACATGTTATTTCTTGGATTTCTATTAGAAATATCTGTGGCAATTTGGACACCATTTTTTTCCCTGACTTCATTATTCTTTCATGTTTTAGCCTGTCAGTGCAAAAACTCTTTTATCCAGAGATGCATTATAGAACAGGAGTTTAAGGGAGAAGGAAATTAATACTGGCCATGGTCATGTTCGTATTCTTTCTCCTTGTAGAAGACAACGGGCATAGCTAGAGTGGATTAGCTAACTGCAAAAAGGATTTGTAGGTCTAGGGATGAATGTAAATGTAAACAACTTAAATGTGGATTCTATTATAGCTTCATATAAAGTATCTGTGACCACAAAACATATTCTTCTCAGTAGCTGATTTCCCATACCAGTTCAAAGAGCTACGGAAGAAATACTGTCATCAGGACACTACTGAATAATTTACTTGGATATATGCAGTAAAAGGATGCAAGTATATTTTCTTACATTTTCTCCCTAAAGAGTTGCAAACAGGGCTGGATCTAGAAAATACTTACTGTTTCATTTTGTTGGGGGTAATGCTCCCTACCATTTTTATGGTTTACATAGGCATTCCAATCCAACAATAGATTTGTTTTACAGTTTTCAAATTATTAATGACAAATTCAAGAAACAATTCTGTAGTCAATGCCTATGGTCTAATTTTTTGTAGTTTTCCTTTAACTTAAAAAACGTAGAAAGAAGTACCATCTTTGATACTACTGATGGGCCCAAACTTAAAGATTTATGATGCAAAATAGTTTTAGCTATCATTTTTGATTACTAAAAACAAGCATTGACAGTAAATATTTTATACTATCACAAAAAGCAGACTAGCTTTCTCATAACTTAGCAAAGGTGTTACGGTTGGAAATAAAATTCAAAATAAATTGAACTGCTTAACTTATATTTACTAAAAGTTCATACTCAATAGTGCCATATGTAACAAGATTCTCATAAAAAAATAGATGCATACTAATTTAAAAACTACTGAGATGGTTATTTTCTTTTGAGACCGAGCCTCACTGTCACCCAGGCTCGAGTGCAGCGGCGTGATCTCAGCTCACTGCAACCTCCGCCTTCCAGGTTTAAGTGATTCTTGTGCCTCAGCCTCCTGAGTAGCTGGGATTACAGTCACGCCATGCCTGGCTACGTTTTATATTTTTAGTAGACATGGAGTTTCATCGTGTTAGCTAGGCTGGTCTTGAACTCTTGACCTCAAGCGATCCACCCACCTCGGCCTCCCAAACTGCTGGGATTACAGGCATGAGCCACTGCACCTGGCCAGAAAACTCTGAGATTCTGAAACAAATTTAGAAAAAAGCATACAAACCAAAGTTTAAGGTAAATTTAAAAGGTTTTCCAATTGTTGAGATTTGCATTTCTCTCATCAGAGAAAAACGTTTAGAAAAACCAGCATATCTCTCCTTTTATGCACTTAAGAGATCTTTAAAATTGTTAGCTATTGTAGCCTTGCTTGTTCGTTGGGTTTTGTAGTGTGTGTGTGTGTGTGTATATATATATATCACCACTAATATACTTGGGGAGCTTTGCATTCACAGTAGCTCATGGATATGACTTTAACATGAACTATCATACTATCATGGTTATTGCAATTCAGTTTTTTTCTGGAAGAATAGCTATTATATTATAATACAGACATTCCTTGTAGTAAATGTTTGTATTATGGTTTTTTTTTTTTTTTTTTTTTTTTTTTGTAACACAGTGTTCTCTACCTTTGTTACCATCTAACAAGCAATTCACAAAACCAAGAAGGAACCAAATCTTTGATTTACATTTCTGCTGACCTAGTGTGTGGACTCTTGCAGAGGAATAGCATTGCTGCATGGTGCTCAGAAAGTGTGGGAAAATGGAACAAAAAGCTTGAATCCATTTTTTTTCCTGCTTTTACATCAGAATTTATATTTAGGTTATACTTTTCTAGAGGAATGAACAATACATCTCTTATCCACAATATGTAATTTGCTAGTTTTGTGTTTAAAGCTTTTCTTATTTCCTGTTCTACTTCTGTGAATTAAGGATTTTAAGCAGGGGCAAAACTATAGGATCAGCAGGTAATCATTCTTGGATACAGATATTAAGTACACGTAGCATGCTTGTCTTCAGTCTTAGGTCATAAGCTCCATGAGGGCAGGGGACAATGGTCACTCCAATCCTTGCTGCTTTTCCAGCATATAGCACATGGCAGAATTCAAACATTTGTTTAATAAACAACAACAAAAAACCTTTTATATTACGAGAAAGACATCTGCTGCCCTGAAATAACTGATAAATTATTATGTAGTTTACTTTCAAAAAAAAGAATATGATATGGTTGACACATAATGAAGTAGAATTTATGCTGTTGCCCTGCTTCTGTCATAAACATGACAAAACATGACAATGGGAAGTCACTTGAGTTCTCTGGATCTCAGTAAATAAATTTATGACATTAAGGGATTTTACAAAAATGAAACCCAGTTGGAAAATTGTACAAGTCACTCAAGTTCTAAATTGCTTCCCAATGCCAAAACCACTTAGAGATACATCAAAGACCACAGAACTTTCGGTTTACAAGTAACAGACAAAGAATACTAGAAAATTTAAAATTTTTAATAAATGTGCTTTGTTCACAAAATGTGAAAAAATACAACAAACACACACGTACATTTTCAGGTATGCTACCTCCCACCACTTGGCAACTATGGTAAAACCACATGATCTAGTCATGATCCTGAAGAATCCAACCAAATGATTACCATTTGTTTTTGAAACAACCAAATTATTTTGAAGAACCTGCTGTGAATGTGACAGGAGGCTTTATAACTTCTTTATATCCAAAATGAAATAATTCTTAGGAGTACCCATACAGTATTAGAAGGCCCTATTAACTTCCACTTGTTATTACATACATGATCTGGCATCAAGCTGCAATGACTGCTTATACTTCAATACTTATACACTGAATTGGCTTTGGTGGAATGTGTATCAGTTTAAATCTGTGCCAACCTAATTTGAATAAGCTGAATTTACAGTAACAAATGATATAAATTCAAACAAATTTATACTAAGTGGTAGTAGGTTTTATAAAGAGACTTCCTCAGAGTACTACATAAAATACATCATGCACACTTTGGAGCATAAGCAGAATCAACATCTGTAAACAATCAGAATTTATAGCACCAACATTTTAGCTATAACACAAAGGCTGACTCCAGGGTCATACTACACCAGCCTTTCAAAAGTGCTGTTTTCATTTACTTTCAAAGCATTTTCATTTGGTGTATTGTTTTCTTTTCTCTTAAGATATTTACCCAAGTCAAAAAGCAAACAGTATGGTAAAAGGTACTACCAAAATTGTTCAAAATAGTTCTGTATTATCAATACAGTGCTTTTTCTTCCCCCTTCTCTTGGGGAAGCTACAAGGCATAATCCTGTAGTGCTTAACTGGAAACAACAGTCAATCCTAAATATTAAGCAATCTTATGCTATTGAAAGTAAATGAAAAATGTTGAGTTACTTGTGGCATATTTGAGCAACCAATATTTATTGCATTTAATCAACTGACTTAAAAAATCACAATCTTGTTACTTTCATTAATTTAGCATGTGAAATTTAATTTGAAATACTGGGTACATACACTCAACCATTTATATCATAAAGGATAAGTTTTATATTTCTAAATAAAGTTTGACATTCAAAGGTACTACGGCAATTCACAATAAGCACAAAAACATCAGCTTTACCAGAGTAAAGAGTGCAGTTTATGAAATTTAGGATCAACTATTGAAAATGCAAGTTTCCTTTAAAAACATACAAACATACGCACAACATTAACCATGAAATCTGAAACTGTGATATTTCAGTGCAAAAACCTCAGTATGAGGTAATTTTAATGTAATAACCACTTGAAAAAAAAAATCCACACAGTGGCACTCTTAAAAATGATAGTTTCCGTGACAATTGCTGGCTGACAAGACAATGTGGACTAAATGTTCTTAACTGTTTAAACTAATCTTGTCTTGTTTGGACATATATTTTTCCCTAATCATTTGCTTCTGATTCAGAAACACAGAAAGGCATTTATTAATGTGGAAAGGGAAAATTCCCACAGCCAACTAATTGATATATTCAAAGAAAATTTTCTGATAGAGTTTAGATAGAAATTAAGATACCAAAAGGTCAAAACCATTTTATGAGATCACCAACAGAGGGTTAATTTTAAGTTTTTCCATATAATTTGAAACTTGTAGTGCGGCACCTCCTTCACAGAAAGGTGAGGACCCTATCAAAGTTGGTTTCAACAGAACATAAACTCTTCCAAGTGCAAACCCTTTCAAAAAGGTGTTTTAGGTCATTATTGAGTATTACATTGTTCTTTGCTTAAATAAAACATTTTGTAAATGAAACCTAAGTTTAAGAAAAGTAAAAGTGAACTCTCAGGTAAATATACTTCACACCAAGGCCCAAATCAACAAGAAAGTTATGAAAATACTACTTTGGCAATGGTGTTTAATGGATAGGGCTAATGAAATTAGAATACATACTTTGGGGGAAATCTCTCCCCCAATGTCTGCTGCTGTCAAATGAGCTTTTAATAGAAGGAAGAAAGAAAAAGAATTATCACCAATTACAAAAAGTTCAGGAAATATAAAGGAACATAAAATGACTTTCTGTAACATCACAATTTTAGTTAGAAAAAAGAAAAAGGTAAGTGCATCACAAAACAACTAACCGATCTATTTTTCTGTATCACATTTAACTTGTGAGTCATCAAAGTGCAATCTACAGCTTTCTACATCTTAAAGTTTCCCATTCAATGGTTTATAGTCAACACTGAAAAGTTGAAAAGGAAAACATAGAGCAAATTATGCTTGTTTCCACAATAGCACTAAAGTGAAAAAGGTACCTTTCTATGATAGTGCTAAATGCTAAAGTAACAGAAGTTTCTGCTATGACATGAGTCACTCCGCATGAAACTTTAAGCTTTCTATATAAGAATAAATTTTAAAATTGAGAAGTAGAAAAAAATAGCAAACTCTGTAAACCTCTGCATTTCTTTTATGCAAACCAGGTTTTCAGTACTGAGTTCATGTTAGTATTTCCAATTGGTGTAAGCAATTAGTTTAGGAGCCTGGACTGAAAGGGCCTTTTGCTTCTATATTAACTTAAAAGTAATATGGGGTCCTCTAGCTCATAGAAAGGAATAGAGCTGGCTTGACTTTCTCCAGAATCTGAGTCATATGGAGCATCAGGGAGTTCTGTGAAACCATATGCTAGTTGTTCATCTTCTATATCTGATCGAACATAGCAGGAAGGATTAGAATATTCCTCATCTTCTATACTGTTGAAATCTTGAGGAATATATAACATTCCTGGGTAGTTCCTACTAACCAAGTCACTTGTGGTTTTTAGAGAGATTTTCCTAAATGCCATCAGATGCATATGTGAAAATTTTGAGTACTTGAAGCGTTTAAAGCCCAGAGACTCTATAGCAATCTTCCAGCTTTTCATCATCATAGCATGACGGTTCTGATGGGAGGAATCAGGTGTGATGATAAGTAATAAACCATTTAACACTAACAGTTCATGGGCTTTCTTGCAGCAAATCCATCGCTGGTAAGGAGATGGAAAATAAGAAAGGAGGAGAGAGAAAACAACCACATGGAAAAGTTCTCCAGGAAGAGAATCAATAGGGTTTTTTAGCTGCTTCAAAAAAGCATCTATAGCATCCTGTGCAAGCTGGAGTGGTTGCTGAAGCTGTAAGTTCAGGAAATCACATTTATAGACACTCTGCAGAAACAGAAAACAAGGCATATTAAGAACTTCAAAATTATTTCCACTTTAATACATAGACTTTTCAGCAAACCATTTCACATATCATAGTAATAATTCCAGCATTGATTATACATTTTTCCTTTTAAATTTTAAACTTGAACAGATTTATTCAACCACAACTTTTACAAAAATCTCAAAGTAGTTAAGTCCAAAGACTTGCTAATCATCATTTAAATATGTATTTTTGCCTAACAATTTAAAATGGGAAATAATTTAAGTCTGTATTTTGGGTTAGGACTTACATGAATTTTAATTTGGGTAGAAGTTTACAGGAAGGACATTTCTATTTACATTCAGTTTAACATTTACAGTTACCAAAAACAAGCTAATATAAAAACTCTAAACAAGAAATACCATGAAATAAAGATGAATCAAATAAATTAGAGGATAATGAAAGAGGCATTATAAAATTTGTACAAGCAGAATGATTCCAAAACTTAAGTTATTTGAAACCATTAACTTTAACCATTTAAAAAGTAACCCTCAACATTACTTTTATTTTGTTAAAAAGTTAATCCCTGGTTTGGAACAAACTAAATTTAGTTAGACAAATGGCCATGGGAAACAATACAACTAAAGGAATAAACAACATTATATAATTTGCTAAATCTTAAAACTATGGAAATGGACCAGAAGAAAGCAATTTTAAAATTAGACAAAAATTACTCTATCATATACCAACAGTTATTAACAAAGATATGACCTAATACCTTAATCCTTCACTCATGTTAGTGTAGATACAAGCTGGCCACATAGTCATCTGGACTGTTTATTAGGAAAAGTGATATGTAACTTTCTAGTACCAGAAAAAAAGATGCTTTTCTTCTTCCCTTTTTCTTAAAGGCAGCTTTACTCATGTATAAGTGACACAAAAGCATAAGTCTGATAAGTTGTGATGTATTTTTACACTCATGAAACCATAGGCAGGGTCGAGTTAATGAACACATCAAACACCCCATAATTTTCCTTATGCCCCTTTATAGTCCCTTCCTTCTCTTCCCCTGCCAGCAGGCATTCATTGATGTGATTTCTATCACTACAGTCAAGTTTGTATTTCCTAGAATTTCATATAAATAATCATTTTGAGATTTTTCTTGCAGGTATTAATAGTTTATTCCTTTTTAAATTGCAGAATGGTATCCCATTGTATCAAGGATGTACTACAGCTGGTTTATCCATATACATCTGTTTATGGATATCTGGGTTGTTTCTAGTTTTTGGTTATTACAATTCAAGCTGCTGTGAGTATTCCCATTCATTGTTTGAATCAACATTCTTTAATTTGTCTTGGGGAAATATCTTGGGTGGCTAGATCATACAGTAGGTGGTGTAGTAAGTTTAATTTTTAAATAACTCCCAACTGATTTCAAAAGTGGTTATGTAGTTTCACGTTCCCACCAGGACTATGTGAGTTCCAGTTCCTCCAAATCCTTATCAACTCTTGGTATAGCTAGTCTATTTCATTTTAGTAATTGTAATAGGTGTGTAGTGGTATTGCAGTTTTAATCTGCATTTTCCTAATGAGTTAGTGATGTTTATCATCTTTTCCCAGATTTATCTGCCATCCAGATATCTTCTGTGTTAAAGTGTTCAAATATTTTGCCCATTTAAAAATAATTGGGTTGCTTTAAATTTTAAATATTTTCTTAATGGGTTTTGAGATTTCTTTATATATTCTTGATGCAAGTCCTTTATGATATATGACTTGAAAATATTTTCTTAGTCTCATGTGGCTTATCTTTTCATTCTTTTAACAGTGTCCTTTGAAGAGCTGAAGTTTTAAATTTTGATGAAGACTAATTTATCAATTTGTTCTTTCTTAGATGTTGCTTTCAAAGTCAGGTCTAAGAAGTCTTGCATTTAGTCAATAGACTAAGAAGTCTATTGAATTATTTCAGCTTTTAGATATCTGAAGAAAATCGATTTCATCATTTTTGAAAGATATTTTGGCTGGGTATAAAATTCTAGGTGACTTTTTATTTCAGTACTTTAAGGTGTCTTTACAATTTCTGGGAGCTTTTAAGACTTTATCACTAGTTTTAGAAGTTTGATGTGATGTTCCTTGGTGTAATTTTTCTTCATGTTTCTTTTGTTTGGAGTTTGTTGGGCTTCTCTGAATTTGTGAGTTTAAAGCTTTCATCAAATTGGAAAGTTTTTGGCCATTATTTTTTTAACCCCACCTTTTGGGGGATTCCATTTATGTTTATATTTAGCCGCTTAGATTTGTATCACTGATGCTCTTCTATTTTAAAAATTTTGTTTCATTTTGGATAGGTGCTATTGTTATATCTTCAATTTACCTTTCCTTCTGCAACATCTAATATGCATTAATCCTATCCGGTATGCATTTTCACATCACACATTGTAGTACTGTCTCTAGAAGAGACAGTACTTCAGACTGTTTCTTCTTAGCTTTTTATACAGTTTTGATATTTTTAAAATAATAACACTGTATTGAAGCATAACATGTATAACGGAAGAATATAAACTGTGTACATGTGTAGCTTAAGGAATTTTCCCAAACGGGTATTATCTCTATTTTAATGTCCTTGTTTCTGTGTCAGTTTAGGGTTGGTCGTTGTTGGCTGCTTTATCTCCTCACTGTGGTCCTGTTTTCTTGCTGCTCTGCATGGCTACAAGTTTTTTTGGATGCTAGACGTGGTGAATTTTACCTTGGTGGGTTCTACATAACTATGGATTGCTATAAATATTTCTGAACTGTGTTCTGGGATGTAGTTAAGATACCTGGAGACAATCTGAACTTTCTGGGTCTTGCTTTTAAGATTTGTTACATGGGACTAGAGCACTAGTGTTTAGTCTAAGGCAAATTATTCTCCATTATTGAGGTAAGACCCTTCTCTGTGTACTCTATTAAATGTCTGTGAATCTTGAATGTTCCAGTATGGCTGATGGGAACAGGTACCATATTAATACTTCCCTGTGTGAGTGCTGGCCACTGTAACCTCTAATCCTTTCGGACAGTACAGTCTCATGCAGTTTTCTCATATACGTGTGTGCTGATCTGTACTCAGCTGATGAGTATTCAAAGGGGACCTTTTGCAGGCCTCTGGAGTTTTCCTTCTATGGCTTTCTTATTTTCAGTAGACCATTCTAGAAACACGAGCTGCCTCGGTCTCCGAGGACTCACAACTCCATCTTCACAAGTCACGGAATCATCTGAACTCTGCTAGGGTTTCTCTCTGTGCTACATCCTGGAAACTCTCTCAAGGCAATATCCTAGAGTAACTGTAGCGCTTGTCTCATTTGTTTTCCATCTCTCAGAGATCACTGTCCTTCATTACCTGATGTGCAGTGTCAAATTATTTCAAATATTTTGTTCACATTTTTGTTGCAAGTGGAAGAGGATAAAGCTGGTCTATGTTATCCCATGTTGGCTGGAAGAGTAAGTCCCTTTACTCTGTTTTAAAATTATAGGATTCTGAACTGTGAAACTCTGATTCTATACTTAAGTTATTTATAGTAGTTCTTTTGTCTTCTCTGGTGACTATACAATTCAGTGTTTATAACCCTATCCATAGATAGATTTAATATTAAGCTTAAGGATCAGATCAAATGGTCATGATGTCTCAGCAGTCCCTGAAGAACATCTCTCATGTATGTCTTGAGGAAGGAAGGGAAGAGAATCCATGCATGAAGCCACTTGGGCTTTAAAACTAGTTCCTGATGGCACAGAAATTCTCTGCAGTGGTAAGCTAAGAACAGTGATTTTAGCATAGAGAAAACGAAAGTAGAAATAACAGGAATGGTTTTAGGACTTGCTTGTTCCTCAGTGTTATACCAATTTAATCATGCTCATCAAAATGATACATAATTAAAGAAAGTTAAATCTTCATGCAGGAACTTACCAGTAGTAACAACATACATTTATTTAGCAGGCATTACATAAGAGGTACTATGCTTGGTGCTTTAAATACTTTTTTTTTTCCCCAAGAAAACATTACAACATCCTATGAAATGTGGTCCACTACTAACCCCATTATACAGATGAGAAAAATGAGGATCAGAGACTAGAAAAAGGTGATGGAGAGGTTCAAACCTAGGTTGGAAATATTCTATTCTTTTATTTAAAAAAGTATTAAATATACTAGGCACTCTTCTACGTACTGGGAATACAGCAGTAGAGGGGAAAAATCCCTAATAACTGATATATTAATACTCTAATCCATACTTTAAAAATAACATTAAAATGCATTTTATAAATATTTAATATTTAAATGCATTTAAAAAAATTTTTGTGTCTGCAGTTCTATCAAGAGTAAAATGGTAAACATAACGAATTAATGTTATTCTGGAAAAAAATCTTTTTCTGATATAATGTGCCTACTTTAGAGTCATCTATCTTTAAAAAATGCCTTTAACACAAACTCTTGGCATCACATGATTAAGGTATAAGAATGTTCAAGCTGGCTGGGTGCAGTAGTTCATGCCTGCAATCCCAGCACTTTGGGAGGTTGAGGCAGGTGGATCACCTGAGCTCAGGAGTTCAAGACCAGCCTGACCAACATGGTGAAACCCTGTCTCTACTAAAAATACAAAGTTAGCTGGGCATGGTGGTGCATACCTGTAATCCAGCTATTTGGGAGGCTGAGGCAGGAGAATTTCTGGAACCCGGGAGGCATAGGTTGCAGTGAGTGATCACACCACTGCACTCAAGCCTGGGCAACAAGAGTGAAACTCCGTCTTAAAAAAAAGTTCAAGCTGATAAGGAGGTGATCCTGCTTCACTGAATTGAAATGATAGTGTCATAATAACTGACCCATAGGAAATGTTCTCAAAAGAAAGGATAGAATCTATCATTTACTGAGTTCCTACAATGTACCAGGCCAAGTGTTAAGTAGTTTCATTGACTCAAGTACAAACAAGCTGGATTTAATAAAGTTCTGGCTGATGCAAAAGCCCTTGCCTCTTTCTACCATTCCATAATGGCTCTACAACACTAGATATTTCAGAAAGAGATGCATTAAAAGAAAATAATAAACCAAATACAACAAAATGCAAAACCCAAACACTACAGCTATGTGGAGCTCTGTAATCTACTGAAGTTTCTTTTTATTGTTAGATGGAGTCTCACTGTGTCACCCAGGCTGGAGTGCAGGGACGCGATCTAGGCTCACTGCCACCTCTGCCTCCCAGGTTCAAGCGATTGTCCTGCCTCCGCCTCCTGAGTAGCTGTGATTACAGGTGCCCGCCACCATGCCCAGTTAATTTTTTTATTTTTTAGGTTTCGCCACGTTGGCCAGGCTGGTCTCAAACTCCTGACCTCAGGTAATCCGCCCATCTTGACCTCCTAAAGTGCTGGGATTACAGGCGTGATCCACCATGCCCAGGTGAAGTTTCTTAATTGCTAAGATTTTATTCTAACATAGTTCTAGATTATGGCTATTTAGATGATAAAGAAAATAAAGACAAAATTTGGTTAAATGCTCAATTTTTCACAAAATATATTTAGTTTAGAATAGAAATCTCTTCTTAATGGGTACACAGGAAATACATTTGCTATTTTAGGGATGCAAAGACAGTGCTTTTCTTTTGTAAATATACACGTAAAATATTGAACTCTGAAACAAAACTATGCATACCTCTACAGCAGGTACAATGTCTATGCCAACAGTTAGAAATTCTTCAAACTTCAGAAATGGGTTAAAGCAGCTGCCAACATCAAGTAATCTGATTTTTCCTGAGGCTTGTAGCAACCTAAAAACACATATTTTATAAGAACAAAATCAAACATGAGAATTTAATAAATCACATAGATTATCAGTTTTTTAACTTGTTAGTCTCAGGACCCTTTTACACATTTAAAAATTACTGAGGCCCCCAGTGAACTTTCATTTCTGTGAGTTATGTCTATTAATAATCATATTTGAAGTTAAGATGAACAAGTCTTAAAATATATTCATTTATTAGACTTAAAAAGGACAGTAAAAAAGTACAGCCTTGTTTTATATATATTTACTTGTTTAATTTTTTAAAAATTGAGACAAGGTCTTGCTATGCTGCCCAGGCTGGTCTTGAACTCCTGAGCTCAAGTGATCCTCCAGCCTCAGCTTCCCAAAGTACTGGGATTAGAGGCATGAGCCACTGCGCCTGGCCCCCCGACCACCCACCCCCCATTTTAAAAAAAATATGTTTTTTCAAGTCTCTAATGTCTGGCTTAATTGAAAGTGAATGAATTCTAATATCTGCTTTTGCATTCAGGCTGTTGCAATATCACATGCTATGTAGTCTCTTGGAAAACTCTACTGTACCCTCATGATAGAGTGAGAGTAAAAACCAAATGAGAATCTGTAACAATATGTAATACTATACACACTACTAGACAGTCATTCTAATCCTTACTGGGCTATGGTTAAGGAGTTCTCGAATCAGAAAGGCTAACATCATAACTTGACTCTGACCCTTAACATGTAATACGGGGATAATAGTGGTACTCACCCTTAAGACTTTTTCCCAGAATTAATAAGATAATGCATTTCATACTTGACCCTATGCCTACTACATGGTAAGTGCTTAAAAAGTGGTAGGTATCATTGCTCACTATTACCATGTTATATAAAAAATTTGTATTTCTTCCACTAATGGTTTTCCCAAGTATAGTAAAAGCAGAATTTGCTATATGCTAAATTCTGTAGTATAAATTCTAGTAAACTGAGTAGCAAAACATTTCTGAGAGTCTTAAAAAATATATACTTCTTATAAATTGAATTTTCTATCTCAATGAAGTAACCTAAACCATTCAAGTTACTTCAACATTATGGAACAATCACCAATAACTTAATCATATCATGGATGAGCTTAATAACTGATCAATTCTCAGTAATATACTTAGTTTATTTCAAATTATTTGGCTTAGCTCATTTTTTTATTTGCATAAAATATACACAGTCTAAAGAATATATATATATATATAAAGAAGAATATACACAGTTTAAAGAATATATACTCAGTGAGTGACCACATAATTACCACTCAGGTCAAGACATAATGCCTGCACCCTGGAAACATGATCCTCCCTGATGACATCCCCCACACCCTTCCAAAATGGTAGTCACTATCCTTATTTTAGGTAGTCACTATCGTTATTTTAGTCACTTATCCTTATTTATTCTCTTGATTTCCTTTAAAGTCTTAAGTACCTATGACTGAGTACTAGAGACTTAAGTACCTATGTCTACAGTTTAGTTTTACACTACGTTTTGTGATTTGCTGCTTTCATTTGATATTATGTTTTTGAGTTGTTTGTGCTTCTATAATTCACTTTTACTGCTGTATAGTATATACTTAAGACTTTTATTAGTATGGCATTAAGTCTAAAGATCACTTAAGGAGAATTAACATCTTTACAATATTCAATCTTCAAATCCATGAACATGAATAGTTATCCATTTACTTAAAAAAACTGTCAATAGTTTTGATCATTTTCTCTAAAAAGTTCCCTCACATCTTTTGTTGGAGTTATATTCCTTGGTATTTCCTAGTTTTTGATGCTTTTATTATCTTTTTTCCCATGGAACACTTTACTTTTTTTTTTTTTAAATTTCATTTTGTATTGTTGGTTACACAGATGCAATTGACTTGGATACAACAGTCCCCCCTTATCTGCTGTTTCACCTTTTGTGGTTTCAGTTACCCGTAGTTAACCATGGTCTGAAAATGTTCAACAGAAAATTCCAGAAATAAGCCAATTCATAAGACTTAAATTGCGTGACATTCTGAGTAGCATGGTAAAATCTCACTCCGTCAGACCCAGGACATGAATCACATCCATTTGTCCAAAGTATCCACACTTTTTACATTAGCTATTAACAGGATATCTCATGATCTTGATATCTAACAATGGACATAGGCATGGCTTCATGATTTAGGATTACTGAAAGCAGATGATCCTCCTCCTCCTGATATATGGTCAGAAGGTCAACAGTAGCCTAATGCTATGTCACAATGCCTATGTCATTCACCTAACTTCATCTCATTGTATAGGCATTTTATCATCTCACATCATAAGGGTAAGTGAAGTACAGTAAGATACTTTGAGATACCATACTCACATAATTTTTATAGTATTTTGTTATAACTGTTCTATTTTATTGTTATTCTTATTGTGCCTAACTTATAAATTAAACTTTATCATGGGTATGTATATATAAAAACATAGTATGTATATAGGATTCAGTAACATCTGTGGTTTTAGGCCTCCATGGGGGGTGTTGGCATGTATTCTCTGTGAAGGAGCGGTGGCTACTATGCATATCTTTTTTAGATCCAGCAGCTTTACTAAATTTATCTCGATTGCTTATCTGTATATTATTTTGTGTACTCTAGGTACATAAGTTCCTAAACTGTGAAAAATGACATTTGTGTTTCACCCACCTACCCATCCATTTTTTTCCCCCTTACCACTCTGCCCAGGACTTCCAATATGTTGGTAGATAGAAGTGGGCAAGTGGATGGACACTATTAATCCTAGATCAGAAGGAATATTCCAATGTTTCACCATTACATATAGTAACTGGTATAGGTTTTATATACTACCCTTGATAAAGTTGAAGTTCCTTTTTTATAAACTTTTATTTTAGGTCCAGGGATACATGTACAGGTTACATAGGCAAACTACGTGTCTCAGGAGTTTGGTGTACAGGGAGTTTGGTGTACTGATTATTTTGTCACCCAGGTAATAAAGGTAGTTCCTAATAGGTAGGTTTTTTATCCTCTTCTCTGTCTCCACCCTTAAGTAATCCCCAGTGTAGTTGTTTCCCTCTTTGGGTCCACGTGTTCTCATCACTTAGCTCCCAGTAATAAGTGAGAATGTGAGGTATGTGGTTTTCTGTTCCTGAATTAGTTTGCTTAGGATAATGACCTCCAGCTCCATCCATGCTGCTACAAAGGACATGATTCCATTCTTTTTTTATGGCTGCATGGTATTCTATGGTGTATATGTACCACGTTTTCTTTATCCAGTCTACTGTTGTGGGGCACTTAGGTTGATTCCATGTCTTTGCCATTGTGAACTATGCTGTGATGAACATGCGTGTGCATGTGTCTTTACTGTAGAATGATTTATAGTCCCTTGGGTATATACCCAATAATGGGATTGTTGAGTCTAGTGGTAATTTTAAGTTCTTTGAGGAATTGCTACACTGCTTTCCACAATGGCTGAACTCATTTACATTCCCACCAGCAGTGTATTAGCATTCCCCTTTCTCAGCAACCTTGCCAGCAGCTGTTATTTTCTGACATTTTAACAATAGCCATTCTGATGCCTGTGAGATGGTGTCTCATTGTGGTTTTGATTTGCATTTCTCTAACTTTTAGTGATGTTGAGCATTTTTTCATATGCTTGTTGGACACGTTTGTCTTTTTTTGAGAAGTGTCTGTTCATGTCTTTTGCCCACTTTTTAATGGGGTTGTTTTCTGCCTGTAAATTTGTTTAAGTTCTTTATAGATGCTGGATATTGGACCTTTGTCAGATGCATAGTTATATTTTCTCCTGTTCTGTAGAGTGTCTGTTTATTCTGTTGATAGTTTCTGTTGCTGTGCAGAAGCTCTTTAGTTTAAGTAGGTCCCACTTGTCAATGTTTTTGTTGCAATTACTTTTGGCATCTTTGTCATAATCTTTCCCAGGTTTTATGTCCAGAATGGTATTTCCTAGGTTATCTTCCAAGGTTTTTCTAGTTGTATATTTAAGTATTTTTAATAGGTCTTGAGTTTATTTTTGTGTATGGCATAAGAAAGAGGTCTAGTTTCAATCTTCTGTATATGGTTAGTTATCCCAGCACCATTTATTGAATAGCGAGTTCTGTCCCCATTGCTTTTGTCAACTTTATCGAAGATCAGATGGTTGTAGGTTTTATTTCTGGGTTCTCTATTCTGTCCATTGGTCTGTGTGTCTGTTTTGGTACCAGTAGCATGCTGTTTTGCTTACTGTAGCCTTGTAGTATCATTTGAAGTTGGGTAACATGTGATGCCTCCAGCTTTGTTATTTTTGCTTAGAATTGCCTTAGTGATCTGGGCTCTTTTCTGGTTCCACATGAATTTTAAAGCAGTTTTTTTTAATTATGTGAAGAATGTTCATTGGTATTTTGATGAAAATAGCATTGGATCTGTAAATTGCTTTGACAGTATGGTCATTTCAACAATAATGATTCTTCCTATCCATGAGCATGAAATGTTTTCCATTTGTTTGTGTAATCTCTGATTTGAGTATTGTTTTGCAATTCTTGTTGCAGAGATTTTTCACCTCCCTGATTAGCCGTATTCCTAGGTATTTTATTCTTTTTGTGGCAATTGTGGATGGGATTGCGTTCTTGATTTGGCTCTCAACTTGAATGTTGTTGATGTATGTGAATGCTACTGATTTTTGTACATTTATTTTGTATCCTGAAACTTTGCTGAAGCTGATCATCAGATCTAGGAGCTTTTAGCAGAGACAAGGGGGTTTTCTAGATACAGAATCATGTCATCTGCAAACAGAGATAGTTGGACTTCCTCTGCTCGTATTTGTTCCTTTTATGTCTCTTGCCTGATTGCTCCGGCCAGGACTTCTTGAAATCATTTTTATGCTTAGTTAGGGTGGTTTTTCTTTTTTTGACACAAATCCATGTGGAATTTTATCAAATGCATTCTATGTATTTGTGCAGCTATGACTATGTGGTAGAAAAAAATTCATTAATTGTACAGTGTCAAATCAATCTTGCATTCTTTGGAAGGCCTTAATTTGGTTTCTATATATAATTCTTTTCATAATCTGAAGGATTTGTTTTATATGTCTGTGTGTATATATGGTCAATTCTGACTACTTGTGGTCATTTGGTTTTATAAAGTGACCATGAATGCTGAATTAGTGAATGCTGAACAATGGCTCTTAAGGAAACTAGAGGATTAGGTCTCTGGTCACATTTTCATCAACACATACCTTGAATTTATGTGTTTCTGTTTAAAAGCACTATATTTAATACATATTCTTGATGCATTAACATTGAACTCGTAGCCAATAGCACTATAACTCATGCCTGAAGGAAGCTTACATAACACATGTATTTTCTTTGTAAGGCACTATATAGCATTCTTGTGCTTAGGAACACTAGACTTCAACACCATATGTGGGGGTTGTTTTAAAAGCAAAGTCATCAACAAAAAGCACAAACAAAAAATGTAACACCAAATAGGCTGTGAAAAGGGTATTTGTGTGAGAGAGCAGAAACAAGGCATAGCTCACATTGTTGGACCTCAGCTGGGAAGTTTGTGTGTAGAATAAGTCAAATTGTTTACCACAAGTATTGATTGTAGGGTTACAAGTAAGTAAGTTTTAGTAAGTTAAGTAATTCACAGACAGGGAATTTACAAATGAGGACTGACTGTGTGTATGTATTTTCAGGATTTTACATTTATGTTTATAAGTGGGCAAGTTTGCTAACCATGTTGTTCAAATATTTGATAGTCTTAAAATGTTTCCTCAATCTTCCACCATTAAGAAAAAAAAACCAGAATAATCTCTGCAAATTGATTTAAAGGTATTTTGTTATTTTCATATATATGTTTATTTTTGCAAAAAGAAACCTAGAAAGGATAAACCAGAAATGAATAAAACCTCAGAATATTTGGAACAAAGTAGATGCTTTAAGTATGAGATGGGATGTCTGAGTATACCTTTCATTGTAGTTTTGACTTTTGAAAGTTGTTAATGTTTTACATATTCAAAAAATAAAATCAGTAGACTAGAGAAAAATACAATGCAATAAGAAGATAAACTAATGAATCTAGTTAAATGTCAAATAACCCGGAAGGAAAACCAGTAATTCAATACCACTTGAACATACTAATCTGAAGATAATAATCTTGATGGGTAATATTCTAAGGACAAAAAAAAAAAGGGCTAAAAAAATACCCTGAAGTTTTATCATGAAAAATTTTTATGTTTGTTGTTGTGGTGGTGCTGATATAGTCATTTGGAAATTATTTTGTGTGTCTCGAAGAGCTGAGCAAATGGCAAATAAACTAAAGTTGCTGGGAGATACAAATTCAGAATGAGGGAACGGATAGAAAAAACCCTGCAGTGATGGATTAGAATTAGAGGTTTCATAAGAAAGGATGTCCAAGCAGTGACACCACAGTAACAAAGAGAATATCTAATACTCAGAATTTGGTTTCTAAATACCATTCTCTCACTAAAAGGAACCTGTACTACTTAGAGGAATAGCTTATGCCAGGGTTGAAGCAGAGAAAGTATATGGTAAGCCTGGATGATCTTATTGTACAAAAAAGTAAAGCACTGCTCAAACACTATGAAAAGGTAAAAGAAACTACTTTAAAGGCATTTCCATTGGCCTAATTTGGGATGATTTCACCATCATAAGAATGAACTTTAACATAATGATTTAAAATCTGAGTCTACAGGTACTTAAACAAATAAGAAAGGGGGAGAAGGGAAAGAAGTTTTTACAAAAGAATGCCAACCAATATATTTAAGCACGATAGAAATTAGTCACCATTTCGCAACCACTGTAATAAAAACAACTTGATTTAGGCAAGACCATTAACGGATGCTAAAGCCACTGGTGAAAACAGAAACTTCACTTGGTGATCATGTATAATTCACTCCACAAATTACAGATTAAAGGTACTTTTACAACGGAGGAATCTAGTAGACATCACCTTAGTCAAAAGATCAAACATCACTGAAAATGGGACAAATTGACATTTGCCCCTGAGAGCCCAATATCACCTATGTAGCATGCTTACCAGAAACATTAATCATAGGGAGTTTTCTGTATTAATGCGGTCCAAGAGATATTTAACTAGATGCTATATGTAATCTTTGATGAATCCTGGATCAAACCACCATCAAAAATCTCCCCAAAGCAACTGCAGATTTGTCTGTCAATTTTCATTATATATATAAAGTGTTAATAAATTTCATTATTTATTCGATATTTGTTTCATATATGCATGCAATACTATTAGGTACACATTTTAAAAATGTTATATTTTCCTACTAAATCACATCTTTTATCATGAAAAATGTCTCCTTTATCTCTAGCACTGATACTCTAAAGCCTCATGTTTTGGGTATCTCTCATAAGAGCATAAATTGGATTTTTATATGCAGAGTCTGTTTTAATTGGAATATTTTGATCTATAGCTATTATATTACTTTTGCACTTTCTATCTGCTTTACCTATTCTATGTTTCTTTTCTCACATTCTATACTTTCTTTGGAATCACACTGGAAGTTTTAACACCCAGAGATTCTGATTTAATTGGGGTACAATGGAGTCTGGGCATTATGATTTTCAAAAGCTCCCTAAGTGAATGTATTGTATACCTAAAGTTGAGAACTGGTTTTAGATTTTTCCTTTTTAAATCTCAGTAATTCCATGTTTTTGATTTTGCTAACTTGAAAATTTTACATTGCCTTTGTCTTCACCCAGACCATACAAAACCTTGAGAACACTTAAAATTCTGTTAACCACACAAATTAGACATTTTGTGTATTTTAATTCTATTATTATTACTGGTGTATATCTGTTTAGATTTAGCAACATATTTACTTTATTTTTTTGTTCTTCATCCTGTTTTTCACCTTAGACTTTCCCTTTGGGATCACTTTTTTTCGCCTGAAAGATAGACAGCTTTAGAATTTCTTTTAAGTGAGGTTTGGCTTTCCTATTCTCTCCTTCTGCAACTCCAATAAAGATGTAAGTTATACTTCATTTTTATCTTCTGTCTTTAACCATTTTATTTTTTGAATTTTACATTTTCTTGTCTGTGTGAGGCAAGACAAGATCATAATGTTATCTGGATGATAATGTTTCCTAGTTTGATAATTTCCCTTCAATTCATTCCATATACTTGAGTTTATGTTAAATAATTTTGGCTTTCCAAATGGCTAGTCTTTAAAGTTTCTATTACCCACAGAAATTCTCAAGCAATTCTTCTCTCTAAAATAGCTTCATCCCTGGGATGCAAGGCTGGCTCAAAATATGCAAATCAATAAATGTAATCCATCACATTAACAGAACCAATGACAAAAAACACATGATTATTTCAACAGACGCAGAAAAGGCCTTCGATAAAATTCAACACCCCTTCATGCTAAAAACTCTCAATAAACTAGGTATTGATGGAACATATCTCAAAATCATAAGAGAGATTTATGACAAACTCACAGCCAATATCATACTGAATGGGCAAAAACTGGAAGCATTCCCTTTGAAAACTGGCACAAGACAAGGATGCCCCCTCTCACGACTCCTATTCAACACAGTATTGGAAGTTCTGGCCAGGGCAATCAGGCAAGAGAAAGAAAGAAAGGGTATTCAATTAGGAAAAGAGGAAGTCAAATTGTCTCTGTTTGCAGATGACATGATTGTATATTTAGAAAAACCCATTGTCTCAGCCTGAAATCTCCTTAAGCTGACAAGTAACTTCAGCAAAGTCTCAGGATACAAAATCAATGTGCAAACATCACAAGCATTCTTATACACCAATAAGAGACAAACAGAGAGCCAAATCATAAGTGAACTCCCATTCACAATTGCTACAAAGAAAATAAAATACCTAGGAATACAACTTACAAGGGATGTGAAGGACCTCTTTAAGGAGAACTACAAACCACTGCTCAGGGAAATAAGAGAGGACACAAACAAATGGAAAAACATTCTATCTTCATGGATAGGAAGAATCAGTATCATGAAAATGGCCATACTGTCCAAATTTATAGATTCAGTGCTATCCCCATCAAGCTAACATTGACTTCCTTCACAGAATTAAAAAAACTACTTTAAATTTCATACGGAACCAAAAAAGAGCCTGTATAGCCAAGACAATCCTAAGAAAAAAGAACAAAGCTGGAAGCATCACGCTACCTGACTTCAAACTACACTACAAGGCGACAGTAACCAAAGCAGCATGGTACTGGTACCAAAACAGATATACAGACCAATGGAACAGAACAGAGGCCTCAGAAATAACACATCTACAACCATCTGATCTTTGACAAACCTGACAAAAACAAGCAACGGGGAAAGGATTTCCTATTTAATAAATGGTGTTGGGAAAACTGGCTAGCCATATGCAAAAAACTGAAACTGGACACCTTCCTTATACCTTATACAAAAATTAAGATGGATTAAAGACTTAAACCTACGACCCAGAACCATAAAATAGCTTGTTTTATAAATTGTAATTCGTAATTCTATATACAAAGCCTTTATAGGTCTGTTCTTGCTGCCTCTGCTGACTTTAGGTCATACTGTGTTTTCATACATGCTTAGTAATGATTTTTACTATAAGCAATTTACATTTCTTGAAAAATTATTTATGAAAATTCTTTGAGTAGAAATGTCTTTGCTGTATCAAGCTACCTGGAGCACCACCAGTTTAGGGCCACTTTCAACTAAATAAATACAAGGTTTTTTGAACTATGAATTTGTGCTTGGGATATACTATGGTTTCAACCTGTTTGGGGTCTGTCTGCTTTGGATGAAGGAACAAATTTACTTCTGGTTCACCAAATTGAGAAAGCAGCTGCTTGGAGATTCAACTCTATCAGAGGAGTGTAAAAACCAAAGCTCAGGTTTGCCAGTTTGGACCAATGCTCTCAGCTCAACAAAAGCTTTGTGCTTTGCTTACTTTTCTGGCTTCTTGCCATTATTTGGATTTTGGCCTTATCAGTTCTTACCTAAGAAGATTTATCCATCATTTAAAAAAAGTTTTCAGTTTGGGAGATTGGTTAGAATATCTAGATAATCATATTCCAGTTTAACTTTTAAAGTAAAATATGTAAACAGATAAAATCATCTTAGTCTAAGTAGTCAGCATAAAATCACTTTGTGACAACATAGCCAATAGTTACGAAAGTGTATGTAAATAAACAGTAGTAGTGTTTTGTTACTGTTCATTGATGTGAAAGTACTGTATTACATGAATACATGAAGTATGCTAAAGACAACAGACTTTGAATAATCTATTAAAAGACTGTACTTACTTCATCAAAAAAAGGCTAGAGGGCCAATCTTAAGTGATCTTAACTGATACACTTTTGCTTCCATATTAATATATGCAATGCACATAGCAGGAGAACCTAACTTGAGAATCAGTCCCTCATTAAATTATTAAAAAACTAAAACTACAGAAAAGTGCTTGTTATAACACGAGTAACCTGAAAATGCATGTTCAGTTGCTTAAATGTTTTCAAACAAATAAAACTTCTTTGCCAAACAATTATAACTTAAATTCAGCAAATATTTAAATCATCTAATTAATGAATAAATTTGAGTCTTCCAAGATTGTATCACGCAACCATGTGCACCTTCTTCGTCTAAGTCAAGGGTTTTAAAATAATTTTTGTACCCTCAACCCCTTTAAGCAGTCTGAAGACAGATCCCTTTTCAAAATGCTTTCAGAAATGCATGAATAAATCAAATCACAAAATTAGTTATTCGGAAATAGTTATACTATTACAAGAAAAACAAAGCTATGATATAGTAACAAGTGTTTCTTTAGTAACACGTTAAATAATGAGGATTCAGTAATGCAATGACTACCACAATTTCAAAGTAGTGATGAGAATAAGTATTCTGATATATAACCACAATATGATGCAAACATCTGTAATTTCTCTAATAAAGTCATAGATACTAGTTTTGCTGCCTACATTCATAAAAGGAGGAATTGCTAAATTTTAATTGAAGTGAGTGAAACTAGAAAACCTAGAAGAGACAGATAAATTCCCAAACACATATCCCCTCCCAAGACTGAACCAGGAAGAAACTGATTCCTCAATAATGAGCTCTACAGTAATAAGTAGCCTACCAACCAAAAAATGCCCAGGACCAGATGGATTCACAGAATTCTACAGCTGTAGAATACTACAAAGAGCTGGTACCATTCCTACTGAAACTATTCCAAAAAACTGAGGAGGAGGGACTCTTCCCCAACTCATTCCATGAAGCCAGCATCATTCTGATACCAAACCTGGCAAAGAAAACAAACAAACAAAAAGAAATATCCTTGATGAACACTGATGCAAAAATCCTCAACAAAATACTTGCAAACTGAATCCAGCAGCACACTGAAAAGCCAATCCACCACAGTCAAGCAGGCTTTATCCCGGGGAAGCCAAGTTAGTTCAACATATGCAAATCAATAAATGTGACTCATCACATAAACAGAACTAAAGACAAAAACCACATGATCATCTCAATAGATGCAGAAAAGGCTTCTGATAAAGTCCAACATCCCTTCATGTTAAAAACTCCCTGTCTCACCACTCCTATCCAACATAGTGTTGGAAGTTCTGGCCAGGGCAATCAGGCAAGAGAAAGAAAGAAAGGGTATTCAGTTAGAAAAACAGGAAGTCAAATTGTTCCTGTTTGCAGATGACATGATTGTATATTTAGAAAACCCCATCGTCTCAGCCCAAAATCCATAAGCAACTTCAGCAAAGTCTCAGGATACAAAATCAATGTGCAAAAATCACAAGCATTCTTATACACCAATAAGAGACAAAAAGAGTCAAATCATGAGTGAACTCCCATTCACAATTGCTTCAAAGAGAATAAAATACCTAGGAATACAACTTGCAAGGGATGTGAAGGACCTCTTCAAGGAGAACTACAAACCACTGCTCAGGGAAATAAGAGAGGACACAAACAAATGGAAGAACATTCCATGCTCATGGATAGGAAGAATCAATATTGTGAAAATGGCCATACTGCCCATGGTAATTTATAGATTCAATGCCATCCTCATTAAGCTACAATGACTTACTTCACAGAACTGGAAAAAACTACTTTAAAGTTCATGTGGAACCAAAAAAGAGCCCGCATTGCCAAGACAGTCCTAAGCCAAAAGAACAAAGCTAGAGGCATCATGCTACCTGACTTCAAACTATACTACAAGGCTACAGTAACCAAAACAGCATGGTACTGGTACCAACACAGAGATATAGACCAATGGAACAGAACAGAGTCCTCAGAAATAATACCACACATCTACAACCATCTGATCTTTGACAAACCTGACAAAAACAAGCAATGGGGAAAGGATTCCCTATTTAATAAATGGTGCTGGGAAAACTGGCTAGCCATAAGTAGAAAGCTGAAACTGGATCCCTTCCTTACACCTTATACAAAAATTAATTCAAGATGGATTAGAGACTTAAATATTAGACCTAAAACCATAAAAACCCTAGCAGAAAACCTAGGCAATACCATTCAGGACATAGGCATGGACAAGGACTTCATGTCTAAAACACCAAAAGCAATGGCAACAAAAGCCAAAATTGACAAATGGGATCTAATTAAACTAAAGAGCTTCTGCACAGCAAAAGAAACTACCATCAGAGTGAACAGGCAACCTACAGAATGGGAGAATATGTTTGCAATCTACTCATCTGACAAAGGGCCAATATCCAGAACCTACAAAGAACTCAAACAAATTTACAAGAACAAAACAACCCCATCAAAAAGTGGGCAAAGGATATGAACAGACACTTCTCAAAAGAAGACATTTATGCAGCCAGCAGACACATGAAAAAATGCTCATCATCACTAGCCATCAGAGAAATGCAAATCAAAACCACAATGAGATACCATCTCACACCAGTTAGAATGGCAATCATTAAAAAGTCAGGAAACAACAGGTGCTGGAGACAGTGTAGAGAAATAGGAACACTTTTACACTGTTGGTGGGACTGTAAACTAGTTCAACCATTGTGGAAGGCAGTGTGGCGATTCCTCAAGGATCTAGAACTAGAAATACCATTTGAGCCAGCCATCCCATTGCTGAGTATATACTCAAAGGATTATAAATCATGCTGCTATAAAGACACATGCACACGTATGTTTATTGCAGCACTATTCACAATAGCAAAGACTTGGAACCAACCCAAATGTCCATCAGTGACAGACTGGATTAAGAAAATGTGGCACATATACACCATGGAATACTATGCAGCCATAAAAAAGGATGAGTTCGTGTCCTTTGTAGGGACATGGATGCAGCTGGAAACCATCATTCTCAGCAAACTATTGCAAGAACAGAAAACCAAACACCGCATGTTCTCACTCATAGGTGGGAATTGAACAATGAGAACACTTGGACACAGGAAGGGGAACATCACACACTGGGGTCTGTTGTGGGGTAGGGGGAGGGGGGAGGGATAGCATTAGGAGATATACCTAACGTAAATGATGAGTTAATGGGTGCAGCACACCAACATGGCACATGTATACATACGTAACAAACCTGCACATTGTGTACACGTACCCTAGAACATAAAGTATTAAAAAAAAACTCTCAATAAACTAGGCATTGAAGGAATATACCTCAAAACAATGAGTCATCTATGACATACTCATAGCCAACATCATACTGAATAGGCAAAAGCTGGAAGCATTCCCCTTGACAACGAGCACATGACAAGGATGCCCTCTCACCACTCCTATTCAACATAGTACTGGGAGTCCTGGCCAGAGCAGTTGGACAAGAGAAAGAAATAAAGGGCATCCAAATATAACAGAGAGGAAGTCAAACCATCCCTGTTTGCTGATGACGTGATGATCCTGCATTTAGAAAACATCATGGTCCTGGCCCAAAAGCACCTTCTGCTGATAAACAACTCCAGCAAAGTTTCAGGACACAGAACTTGTGTTCATCAAACACAAGTTTCAATGTACAGGAATCACTAGCATTTCTATACACCAGGAAGGCAATGCCATTCACAACTGGCACACACAAAAAATGAAATACCTAGGAATATGGCTAACCAGGAAAGTGAATGATCTCTTACAATGAGAATTACTGCTCAAAGAAATCAGAGACAACACAAGCAAATGGAAAAACATTCCATGCTCATGGATGCAAAGAATCAATATTGTTAAAATGACCATATTGCCCAAAGTAATTTACAGAGTCAATGCTATTCCTGTCAAACTACCAATGACATTCTTCACAGAACTAGAAAAAACTATTTTAAAATTCATATGGAACCCCAGAAAAGTGCCCAAATTGCCAAGGCAATCCTAAGCAAAAAGAACAAAGTCATCACATTATCCAACTTCAAATGATACTCCCTGGCTGCTACAGTAAACAAAACAGCATAGTACTGGTAGATAGACACATAGACCAATGGGATAGAATAGAGAGCCCAGAATAAAGCTGCACACCTACGACCATCTGATTTTTGACAAAGCTGACAAAAACAAGCAATGGGGAAAGGACACTGAATAAATGGTGCTGGGATCAGTGGCTAGCCCTACACAGAAGATTGAAACTAGACCCCTTCTTTACACCATATACAAAAATCAACTCAAGATGGACTGAAGATGTAAATGTAAACCTTAAAACGATAAAAACTTTGGAAGACAACCTGGGCAACACCATTCTGGACATAGGAATATGCAAAGATTTCATGACCAAGATGCCAAAAGCAACTTCAACAAAAGCAAACTTTGACAAATGGGATCTAATTAAACTTAAAAGCTTCCACACAGCAAAAGAAACTACCAACAGAGTAAACAGACAAGCTATAGAATAGGAGAAAATATTTACAAACTATGCATCGACAAAGGTCCAATATCCAGCATCTATAAGGAACCTAAACAAGTTTACAAGAAAAAACAACCCCATTATAAAAAGTGGGCAAAGTACATAAACAGACACTTCTCAACAGAATACATACACGTGGCCAATAAGTATATTAAAAAAAGCTCAGTATCACGGATCATTAGAGGAATGCAAATAAAAACCGCAGTGAGATACCATCTCACACCAATCATAATGGTTATTATTAAAAAGTCAGTAACAGATGCTGGTGAGGTTGTGTAGAAAAGAAAATGCTTATACACTGCTGGTAGGAGTGTAAGTTCGTTCAACCATTGTGGAAAGCAGTGTGGTGATCTCTCAAATAGGTAAAGCAGAAATACCATTTGACCTAGCAATCCTATTACTGGCTGCATACCCAAAGGAATACAAATCGTTTTACCATAAAGACACATGCATGTGTATGTTCGCTGCAGCACTACTGACGGCAGCAAAGACATGGAATCAACCTAAATGCCCATCAATGGTAGACTGGATAATGAAAATGGAATAGTATTGCAGCCATAAAAAAGAACAATATATAATGTCCATTGCAGGAACATGGATGGAGCTAGAGGCCATCATACTTAGCAAACTACTGCAGGAACAGAAAACCAAATAGTGTATGTTTTCACTTATAAGTGATGAGAACACATGGACATAAAGAGGAAAACAACAGACACTGGGGCCTACTTTGAGGGCAGAGGTCAGGAGGAGGGAGAAGATCAGAAAAAATAACTGTTGGGTACTAGAGGTTTAGTACCTAGGTAACAAAATAATTTGTACAATTTTTTTTTTTTGGCAAGAGAGAAACAATTCTTTTACATTAATGCTACGTATAGCTATCCTGGTTTCTCTTAGATTTACAAGTTCTTACAGTATTCGTAATCACACTTAGCAAACTAATGCAGAAACACAAAACCAAATAGTGCATGTTCTCATTTATAAGTGATGAGAACATATGGATATAAAGAGGGAAACAACAGACACTGGGGCCTACTTGAGGGTAGAGGTTGGGAGGAGGAAGAAGATCGGAAAAAATAACTATTAGATATTAGGCTTACATCTGTGGCAAAGTCATCTGTGACATGGGTTTACCTATATAACAAACCTGCAGTGTACTCCTGAGCCTAAAACATAAGTTAAAAAAAGGTGAATGATTTTTCTCTTGTTGTTCATGGACCCCATAAAGGGTTAAGTGAGATGAAGTAAACCTGGACAGGTTCATTTCACACAGAAAGGGCTGTCAAATGAAAACTATTTTAAAGGAATGGAACAACTTTCTAGGGAACCTACGGTGATTATGAGCTAAATATGTGGCCAACTTCTAACAAGCACACCAGCATTTTCACTGGTTTTGTTTATATTTATCTCACTTCTGGTTCCATATTCATACATTTTATTTTCCTCATTTAAAAAATTGTATCTGTTTTTATAAGCCACTTACATCCTTTTTGGAATATGAGCATTCTAGACATTTTCTGCAAATTAGTTAATACCTAATATAAATATGAATAAAATTAAACTGTATTACTCATTTTTCCCATTTTAATTACTGCTTATAATTGTTTCTCAAGAGAGAATTTTTTACGTTAATGCTATGTATAGCTACCCTGGTTTCTCTTAGATTTACTATGGTAAGTTCTTACAGGATTTGTAATCATGTAGTCCAAAATAAGTCATTCTATAAGAACTACTTTCACATCAAGATAATTTTTATGTATGGAATCAATAACATTGATGAAGACTAAATTCTAGCACTAATTCTTATGCAAATTCTCACAGTGTAACTTTACCTAGGGGAAAAATCTTATTTGCAAGTTAAATGGTAAAGTTTGTGGTTAGATACCTGGATTTCAAAAAAACTGCCTTAGCAAATTAAGAATAAATGATTTAACAGCAGAAATAAATAGTACAAGATCTTTATTTTTCTTGATAATCCTAATTGAACTATTCTTTCTTACTACAATTAAAGGACCTGAACATTCCAGTTTTTTGTTATCCAAACAATATTTCAGATTACCTTTTATTTACAGAGCACTACCCACCAAACATACACAAGATATACCTGTGTTCAGATCATAATTTATAATTTTTTATGTGGAAAATATTACAACTATAGGCAGGATGCAGTGGCTCATCCCTGTAATCCCAGCACTTTGGGAGGCTGAGGCAGGCGGATCACTTGAGGCCAGGAGTTTGAGACCAGCCTGACCAACGTGGAGAAACCCTGTCTCTACTAAAAATGCAAAATTAGTGGTGGTGCATGCCTGTAATCCTAGCTACTCAGGAGGCTGAGGCAGGAGAACTGCTTGAACCTGGGAGGAGGAGGTTGCGGTGAGCCAAGATTGTGCCACTGCACTCCAACCTGGGCAACAAGAGAAACTCCGTTTCAAAAAAAAAAAAGAAAAGAAAAGAAAATATTACAACTATAAGGACTGTCAACCTAAAAACCCAAGTTCTAAAAACAGAAATATGAGTATAGGCCAGGTGCTGTGGCTCATGCTTGTAATCCCAGTGCTTTTGGGAGGCTAGGGCAGGAGGACTGCTTGAGGCCAGAAGTTCAAGACCAGCCCAGACCACATAGCTAGTCACTGTCTCTTCAAAAAAATTAAAAAAGAAAAAAATGAGCATTACAGGTCATGGTAGTGCATGCCTGTATCCCTAGCTACTCAAGAGACTGAGGTGGGAGGATCGCTTGAGCTCAGGAATTAGAGGCTATAGTGAGCTATGATCATGCTACTGAGCTCCAGCCTGGGCAACAAAGTGAGACTCTGTATCTTAAAACAATTTTCTTCTGAAAGACAATAAATAATAGAGGCTTATATGAAGTAGCTATAATTATAATATATAGCTATTAAAACTTTCTCAGTTTAGAAATCATTATTTTCATTTGGAATTTAGTGAAAAAGTATTTCAAATCTATAAAAATTCAAGTACCTTTACTATCATTAAAAAATAGTTTTACATGTATACATACCTATAATTTGACACCTATTGAATTTGAACATTATTGAATATCTATTGTATCTGTTAGCCTGTTTCAGAGCTTGAGATATAAAGTTGAGTAAGAGAGTCCAGATACTCAAGAAATTAGTCCAATGAAGAAGACACACATGTAAACAGTGCAATGTTTGCATTAGGTAGAGGAGTATATAAAATCTTATGGGAGTAGAACACTCACGGAAGGGAAGGGAAGGGAAACTCGGAGCTCTGGAGCCTGCAGAATAAGCAAGCTTTTCCCAGGATCAAATGGAGGGGGGATGGTGGAGAGTAAAGGAGAAGAAGACTATTGAGGTGGGTGACTATCATTCCAGTCAGAAAGCATACTTAACTGAAAAGGTGTATGTTTCTAAGTAGGTATGGACTTTCCACAGACTCTCTGAATCTCATTATAAAAGTGCCTTTTGAAATGTTGTGCAGTCACTTATTTCACTATATTTCTTTGAAAATTCTCTAATGCGGGAGGCTGAGGCGGGCGATCACGAGGTCAGGAGTTCAAGACCAGCCTGACCAATATGGTGAAACCCTGTCTCTACTAAAAATACCAAAATTAGCCAGGTGTGGTGGTGCACGCCTGTAATCCCTGCTACTCGGGATGCTGAGGCAAGAGAATTGCTCAAACCTGGGAGGTGGAGGTTGCAGTGAGCCGAGATTGTGCTACTGCACTCCAGCCTGGGTGACAGAGCGAGACTCTAAAAAAAAAAAACAAAACTTATCCAGTGCTACTTTTTTCCCCTACCCTTAACACTGCTTTAAAACTCACTTTGATTTTAAAAATAGTTTAAAAAAAGAAAATATCTTAAATGGTTCTTTCATTGGTTTCTGCAAGATTAAATCCAATTCTACTTCCACAAATAAACATACATGTGTATGGAAGTATTTTTCAAACCAACTTATGCTTTAATATAAAAAAATCACAATGTAATTTCCCTCCACAGAAATAGAAAATAGTTTGGTACAGTAAAAAAAGGCTCTGGAGACAGATAATCAACAGAGCTCTATATTTACCCACATCTTACTTGTATGTGACCTTACAAATTTTACTTATCCTCTTTAGGTCTCAGTTTCTTCAAACATGAAATGAGGGGGTAGAAGTAGATGACTGCCAAAGACCATTCTAACTAACAATTTTAGAGGACTCTTTAGGGTTTTCCAGGTATAAGACATCATCAGTGAACAGAGAAAATTTGACTTCTTTTCCAATTTGGATGCCCTTTATTTCTTTCTGTTGCCCGACTGCTCTGGCTAGGACTTCCAGTACTATGTTGAATAGTAGTGGTGAGAGTGGGCATCTTTGTCTTGTTCCAGTTCTTAAGGGTAGTGTTTTCAACTTTTCCCCATTTAGTATGATATTGGCGGTGGGTTTGTTATAGATGGCTTTTATTATTTTGAGGTATGTTCCTGAAATGCCTAGTTTGTTGAGGGGTTTTATGAAAGAATGCTAGATTTTATAAAATGCTTTTTCTGTGTCTATTGAAGTGATCATATGGTTTTAAATACGTTTTATATGAATGACATTTATTGACTGCATATGTTAAACCATCTTTGCAGCTAGGCGTGGTGGCTCATGCCTGTAATCCCAGCACTTTGGGAGGCCAAGATGGGCGGATCACCTGAGGTTGGGAGTTCGAGACCAGCCTGACCAACATGGAGAAACCCCGTCTCTACTAAAAATACAAAATTAGCCGGGTGTGGTGGTGCATGCCTGTAATTCCAGCTATTGGGAGGCTGAGGGAATTGCTTGGACCTGGAAGGGAGAGGTTGCAGTGAGCCAAGATCATGCCATGGCACTCCAGTCTGGGTAACAAGAGCGAAACTCCATCTCAAAACAACAACAACAACAACAAATAAACCATCTTTGCATCCCTGGACTAAAACTCACTTATTCGTGGTATATTATATTTTTGATACAAAACAACATTTTGTTAAGGATTTCTGCATCTATATTCACCATGGATACTGGCCTGTAGTCTTTTTTTCTGTGTGTGCTTGCCTGACTTCGGAATCCGGGTGATACTGGCTTCACAGAAATTAGTTAGAAAGAATTCACTACACCTCAATTTTTGGGAACAGTTTCAGTAAGACTGGTACCAGTTCTTCTTTGTACATCTGGTAGAACTGGCTGTGAACTTGGTCCTTGGCTTTTTGTTGTTGTTGTTGGGAGAGGTTTTATTACTAATTCAATTTCACTATTAACTATTGGTCTGTTGAGGGTTTCTGATTTTTCCTGGTTCAATGTTGCAGGGCACTGGATGTTTCCAAGAATGTATCCATTTCCTCTAGGGTTTCTAGTTTGTGCATGTAGTTTGTGCAAGACTCAAGGCATCTCTGATGATCTTCTGTATTTTTGTGGTATCAGTTGTAATGTCACTTTTGTCATTTCTAACTGTTGCTTATGTGAATCACCTTTTTTCCCTCAGTTAGTCTAGCTAGCAGTCTATCAATTTTGTTTATCTTTTCAAAGAAACTTTTGTTTAATAAGTGACTTCAGTAAAGTCAAAATCAACATATAAAAGTCAGTAGCAATTCTATCCACCAATAATGCTCAGATGGAGAACCAAATCAAGAACTCAGTCCCATTTCCAATAGTTACAAAATATAAAATACCTAGAAGTACACTTAACCAAGGAGGTGAAAGGTCTCTACAAGGAGAACTACAAAACACTGATGAAAGAAAATGTAGATGACACAAATAAATGGAAAACATCCCATACTTATGGATTGGAAGAATCAATATTGTTAAAATGACTATACAGCCCAAAGCAATCTCAATCTTCACAGAATTAGAAAAAGCAAGTCTAAAATTCATATGGAACCCAAAAGGAGCTCAACTAGCCAAAGCAACCTTAAGCAAAAAGAACAAAGCTGGAATCATCGTATTACTTGACTTCAAATTACACCATAAAGCTATAATAACAAAAACAGTGTAGTATTAGTATGAAATAGACATATAGATCAGTGGAACAAAACAGAACCCAGAAATAAAGCCACATACCTACAACCAACTGATGTTTTACAAAGTCAACGAAAATATACAATGGGGAAAAAAACCTACTCATTCAATGATGCTGGGAAAATTGGATAGCCATATGCAGAAGAATGACACTGAACCTATATCTCTTACCATACACAAAACATAACTGAAGATTGATTAAAGACTTAAATATAAGACCTGAAACTATAACAGCCCTAGAAGAAAAATCCAGGAAAAACTCTTCTGGACACTGGTCTAGGCACGACTTCAAAAGCACAAGCAACAAAAACAGACGAATGGGACTTAAAAGCTTCTGCACAGCAAAAGAAGTAATCAACAGAATAAACACACAACCTATAGAATGGGAGAAAATATTTGCAAACTGTGCATCCTACAAAGGACTAATATCCAGAATTTAAAGGGAATTCAAACAACCTAAGAAGAAAAATAACAATCCCATTTAAAAAGTGGGCAAAGGGCATGAACAGACATTCTTCCAAGGAAGACAAACAAGTTTCCAACAGATACATGAAAAAATGTTCAGCAACTCTAATCATGTGAAATCACAGTGAGATATCATCTAATGCCAGTCAGAAAGGCCATTATTAAAAAGTCAAATAACAACTGATGTTGGCAAGGATTCCTACCACACAATTGGTAGGAATGTAAGTTAGTGCCACCTCTATGGAAAATGGTGAACTAAAAATGTAACTGCCATTCAATCTAGCAATCCCACTACTAGGTATCTACCCAAAGGAAAAGAGATTATGTATAAAGACACCTGCCTTCGTACGTTGATCACAGCACTATATACAATAGCAAAGTCATGGAATCAACTTGTGTCCATCAATCGATGGCTATATACAGAAAATGTGGTGTGTGTGTGTGTATATATATATACACACACACATACACATACACACATCATGGAATTCTACGCAGCCACAAAACATGAAATTATGTCTTTTGCAGCAGTATGGATGGAACTGGAGGCCATTAACTTGTGTAATGTCTCAGAAAGCCAAATACATGTTCTAACTTGTAAGTGGGAACTAAGCAATGTGACAAACACATTGACATTGTCAATGTGGCAAACAGAGTGAAATAACAGACACTGGAGACTCCAAAAGGTGGGAGGGGAGTGGGGGATGAGAAACTACCTACTGGGTACTATTTACACTAAAAGCCCAGACTTCACTACGCAATGTATCCACGCAACACAAAAACATTTGTACTCCTCAAATCTATTCAAATAATAAGAAAAAAGTAAAAAATAATTACAAAATTTTTGGTCAATCCTTGACAGAATAAAATACCACTCTCTTGCCCAATTCTAGTTTTTCTATATCAACTTGCAGCTGTAAATTATTTAAAAATTACTACCTAGTAAACTAGGAGCCACATTTCATGAAAATCTAGTATGTCAGGTTAATATACATCTAAAAGCAGCAAAGCTCTAAAAAGAACCTTTCTCAGTGTGTCATATATAGAATAAAAACTGGTGTAATCCTGGCACTGTAACATCCAATGATAATGAACCAGAGTTTCTTTCACTGCCTCAACATGGAATCAAGAGTGTAAAGAGACTCTGTCACCTAGAAGCCAAAGACTCTCTAAAGGACAATGAAATAAAATGCTGTTAGGCTGGTTTCTCTTTTCAGCATATCTGCCCTACATTTCTTCATTTACATTTTGTAAAGTGATAAAACACACTGATTGGAAAACAAAGCTTGGCTAAAAAGTTTATTTCTGTTATGCTGCCTCTACATTTTAATGTTACTTTGAAATGTTCATTTATATTCCTTAAATTTTCACTTCTGATTCTTTAGACAAATTTATGCAGAGAATCTTAACACTGCATTATTTAAAAATATTTTTATAACTTAAGAATTTACAGCCCTTATAATTTCATTTGACAATTTTTCCTTTATTCAGTGGAAAAGAATTGAGGAAAAACCCTTGGTATATATAATGATGTATATAAGCTGTTCAAATGATAATTTTCTACTTAAATTTAAATTTCATATGCGGTTTTTAAGTCAATATTGTCTTTTCCAAAACAGAGTTCAAGATCATATTTCTTCACTCTCTCCCCCTTGATTCCCACCCTGCTGGTTATGTATTTTAATAAGGAAATATAGGATTTTTATTTCCTACATAATTTTCTGTTTGGTGTGTGGCCAGTGTTGACAACAGCATTTTGAACTACTCAAGACATGTTAAGAAAGAGCTGTAACTCTAAGTAAGCTTTTTTGCTTATTACATAAGAAAACTTGGCAATATTTACCTAAATATGTAGTTTACAGTAGCTTTTTTGTTGTTTTTTCAAAGTGCTCTCTATAGAGCCGGAGGTATTCTCTAGAGTCAGTGAAGGGCCAGCAAAGGCAGATATGGGAGATCTACATGGAGGCTACACCTTTTATACCCTTCAACCAGAACAGCAATTTTGCTTCATATGGTGGGCTTCCATAAAAGGTTTCTTCTGAATAAAAGGTTCTATGGTTAAAATACTTTGAAATCAATGATCCAGGCCTTATTTATCATCTCTGCTGCTTTGAAGTAGGGGAACGAGAAAAATAGGTTTCTATCTCGTATCTTTTAGAACAGGGAAAATTAAAAAAGAAAATGCGTTGAAAGTCAGTATGTAAATAGCATTGTCATTTCTTGAATTCATGACAGTCATACACATGAGAAATTTTTCTAATGTCTACTTTTGGGGCTGTCAGATGAGAAGTGGGTAAAATTTATTACTAGATACCTGAGATGACATAAAATCATTAGTTCCTCTTGTCTCAGTCATTTAAGGAACAGCAGAAAAAAAATAGTTAGAAAATTCCTGACTGTGCGTGAGACTAAGCTTATTCTCATTTATTTGGCAACTTACCCTTAGCATTTTTCATATAATCCATTTCATTTCTGTATGCATAAAAAATCCCTGAAATACTGACTGGTTAAAGATTATTGGTTTTGATTGCAATGTGTAACAGTCAGACAACAGCTTCTCCTCTGTATTTTGGTGATTAGGAAATAAAAAACTCATTGCAAGAGGTTAAGTGTGGTGATCAAAGGTTACTTATGGGCTAAACAACCTGCACAAAGTAGATCAAAAAAATTCTGCCTATCATACCATACTTAACAAGCTTTAACAAGAAAAGAAAGGAACAGGTATTGGCTCATAGAATTAATGATTTACATCTGAAAAAAGATTTTCTCAAAGAGCATTCCATGAAATAGTCATGCAAGAAGCTCTTTAGTCAATAGGTCAATGAATGTGGGAAATATATTCTCTTTTTGAAAAGCTACACAAAGAATGTAACCATCTAATAGCTGTATGGTTAAGGAACTCTACTTCTTTAGTCCAATGTTTCTCCAAATTTATTTTGCTGACAAACTCCCTTTTCAAGAACATATTACTATCTTACAGATCTTTTCTGGAAAACTGAAACCAGAGATCTGGGAATAGAGCCTTAACAAAGGCAAGTATATCTGGTTTCTAAGTAAAATATTTGGAAAAAATAAAAGGATAACCCAGAAACTCCACATACAGAGCTCAGAGAAAGGTATAAAGAATTAAGTAAAAAGATCTTAGCCATGGCTTTTCTCCCATAAATGTACAGATTCCTGCTCTTATTGACAATATTCTTTGTGTTGTTATCATCATGAATATCACTACCATATAACAATGACAGCGGCCACTGTAGCAGCAATGCAAAGTTCTTATCAGTAGGTACTCCTACTATCATTTTATAGATGGAGACTGAGTCTTAATACACCAAAGATCACATAGCTAATAAGTGATTTCAGATGGGATTAAAATATTTAGCAGCCTGAGCTTTTAATACTTACGCTTTCTAATATAGAAGGAAATGGCAGTTTGGATGCATCTTAACTGTTTTCCATGCATAAGATTAATATGCAATGGAAATATATACTATGAATGTTATATATCACTTTGAAAACAATCATAGGTATTAGGTTTTATTGCTGGGTAACAAACTACCACAAACTTAACTTTAAAACGACACCCAATTCCATAAGTCGAAAGTGCAGGCAGGCAGGGCTGGTACTCTTTTTAGATTCTAATAAAGCTGAAACCAAAGTCCGGGTTCTTATCTAGGGACTATGTGGGGTAGAATCTACTTCAAGCCTCATTCAGGATTTTGGCAGAATCTAGTTTTGCACGGATGTATGACTGAGGTCCCTGTTTCCTTGCTGGCTGTCTGCTGGGAGTCGTTCTCAGCTTCTGGAGGCCACCCATATTTCTTAGATCACTGCCCCCTCCATTTTCAAAGCCAATAGCACATTGAATCCTTCTTATGCTTCAAATCTCCCTGACATCCTCTTTTCCTCTCCTCTTCTGCTAAATCTGAAGAAAGTTCTTGGCTTTTAAGGACTTAGGTGATTAGATTAAGTTTACCCAAATAAGCTATTTTAAGTCAATTGATTCTGCAAAACCATTTCGGGAGTACCTAGATTAGCATTTGACTGAATTAACAAGGGATAAAAATTTTGAAAGTGGAGACATCTTCAGAATCCTGCCTACCTCACCATGCTTGGGGGGGATTAAAAAAAAAAAACTTTTACTTTCTATTAGCCACTAATAGTTTTAGGAGTTTATTCAGAATTTTTACTTCTGTGGTTAGAGAGTGACATGAGAAAAGACTGAGACTTTAGTGTTTCATGTGTATATATATGTGGGCACATTTGCTAATAAAAAACGCTGAACTTTATGTTGTTTCTTTGAAGCTATGAATATAAACGAGTATACAACTAACTCGGAAATTCGGTTAAATGAATGTCATTTTGATTGGACTGTTACAAAATGAAGAAAAATCACAATGGCAGTAGAAATTAATACCTGAATTACAGACTTTTTAAAAAAGAAAAGCTTATTTTTCATTTACTTTTTAAAATTTTTATTTTATTTTTAGTTTTTTTTTTTTTTGAGACCGAGTGTCACTTTGTTGCCCAGGCTGGGGTGCAGTGGCGTGATTTTGGCTTGTGGCAACCTCTGCTTCCTGGGATCAAGCGGTTGTCGTGCCTCAGCCACCTGAGTAGCTAGGACTACAGGCATTGAGCCACCACGCCCAGCTAATTTTTGTATTTTTAGTAGAGATGGGGTTTCACCATATTGGCCAGGCTGGTCTCGAACTCCTGACCTCAGATGATCCACCTGCCTCAGCCTCCCAAAGTGCTGGGATTACAGGCATGAGAAGCCTAGCCTATTTATCTTATTTACTTCTTTGAGGATGTAAAGAAGCAAATACCAGCTTAGCAGCACTGACCTCTGCATATCTTTTTTGCTATAGTTTTGAAGTATTTGAAAAAGTTGCATTCAAAATTAACAGCTTTTGCAAATAACAGATAGAAAACATAAGGGACTATTAATATTTTGATTATCTCAAATAATGTTCCTGTACAAGAAAAGTGATGTAAAAATATTTATCATCCAAATGTATTTACATATTGAATTCAATTTAAATGAGTATCTCCTAAAACAATTTTTTGAACTAAAAAAAAAATGAGGAAAAATCAGAAATTAAACTATTCAAAACTATATAGCAAATAAAAACTGAACAAAGGAACAGAATACAGAAAGCTTCAGCTCCATATATAAACTTATCTGATAAGTTAGATTCATTCCTTAAATCACATATACACATAAACCTCGGGCAAACTGGTGCTGAGTTACATATAATCTGAACATAAAGTATTTAATATACAGAGTTTATGTTAAAGAAAAAAACTAATGAAGTCAGCAGTAAAACGTTCTTTTTATCTTTACAGCGCTAAAATAAAACCACAAAAGAATGGTTTGAGTAAAAATATAAACAAATACAATAAGAAAGTAAAAAGCAAACTGAAAGCCATTAATACTAATCTATATTAGAAATCACAAAACAAATACAAACATATATCTAAAGTTACAAATTGCAAAAACTATAAAATTTATACAATCATCACACACCAGTGACAAAATGAAAAAATTTCAGAGCTGTGCTGATCTATATTGTCTTTGCATCACAGAAGAAGAATTTAAAAGAAAAGGTCCCCCCAGCTTCTTCAAATAAAAATGTTAAGTTAGTCTATTGCTGTACAAACTAAACAACTGTATGCAATGGCCCAAACTGCCTGCCCAGAGAGGCTTTCCAGAGCCCATGAAGAAGAAACCTGGCTGTACAAATGTGTGAGTCACACATATCCTGAACCTGTAAATGCACACACTGGCAGCAACCTATGACGTCCGAGTGAGATGAGCTTGTCTGGGTCAGAGTAGGAGATGAGCAAACACTGGGCCTCCTAGAGCAGCAAGTAGGTGAGTGAGGTGTCCCCTGCCATGCACAATATGGCTGGGAAAGAGGAAGCAATGCTATGAGTATTTGGGTAATAAATGATGATGGTCTTTTCTGTTGCTCCAGGGCTGGGTCAGGAGGCAGGACCACCATTTGCTCTTATTTTTAAGTTAGTATAAACGTCTACCCATGTGAAAGGCTTACTCCTTGGATGTGGCTAACTTGTGTGGTGTGGAGTCTGAATACCATTAGTGGCAACCTTTTAAATTACTTTTAAAGCAAAATGAAAATATTTAGTAAGAACGATGAAATATTCATTGTCTTTGAACTGCAATGTCACTAAAAATGTTCTCTTAAGGATAACATGACAGAAACAAAGACATGAAGCATGAACTTGATTATACAGCCATTAAAAATAAACATGAAGACCACACTAGATACAGAATGTTTACCCTGACAGTAAAAATAGAATATAAAATAATATACAGATTTTGAAAGCAGCAATGCAAAAATATATAAGAAAACAGAAGATAATAGTAATTCTGATAGTGAAATCATTAAGAATATTTTTTAAATGTCTATAATTTTTAAAATAAAAATCAAGTTGTTATTCTTAAATGCTTAAATACGTCTTACATTATTTACTAAAAATCCTTTTTGCAGTTATAGTAAAAATAAATTTTTGATTAGATGTTAATCATAAATTCAAACTAATGTGATTTTAATATATGTCAGTGATTTACTTGTGAAAGTATACATACTTAATGAAACATCCATCTTTGAGTTTTAACAAGTAAGGCTACATATACAGAGTATCCATTACTATGTTCCTAAAAGTAGAGAATATATAATATCACTTACAAGTATGGGAAGCCAGTATCAGAACTTCTATTTATTTGTGATTTTAATTTCTGAAAGAAATGAAGCTATATTGTTATTTAATAAATGAAATGACACTTGAGACCCTGTGAGGATTAATTTTATGCGTCAACCTGACTAGGCCATAGTACCCAGATATTTGATCAAATACCTGTTTAGATGTTGTTGTGAAGGCACTTAGATGAAATTAACACTTAAATTAGCAGACTTTGAGTAAAGCAGACTACGCTCTACAATGTGGGTGGGCCTCATCCAATCAGTTGAAGGCCTTAATAGAAAAAGACTGAGTTTGCTCCCAGAGGAGGAAATGCAGCCTCCAGATTCAAGCTGCAATATCAACTCTTCCATGGGTCTCCAGCCTCCTAGCCTGCCCTGCAGATTTTGGATCTGTCAGCCCCCACAATTCATGTGAATCAGTCCCTTAAAATAAGTTTCTCTCTATATATATACAATTATGAGCCACATAACATTTTCAGTCAATAATGGATGGCATATAGGATGGTGGTCTCATAAACATAATGGAGCTGAAAACTTCCTATTGCCTAGTGACATTGTAGTGCAATGCATTGCTCACATTTGTGGAGTTGCTGGTGTAAAACAATTCTGCATTGCCAGTCATAGAAAAGAAAAGCACAGAGAATTATGTACAGTACATAATACCTGATACTAACTATTGGTTATGTATTTACTCCACTTTTGTTATATTAGTGTATATTCCTTCAGGCAGGTCCCTCAGGAAGTGTTCCATAAGTATTGTTGCCATGGGAGATGAGAGCTCCTTGGCCTGTAATGACCTGCCAATGGGACAAAATTTGGAAGTGGAAGACAGCGATATTAATGGTCCCGACCCTGTGTAGGTCTAGACTAATGAATGTGTTTGTGTCTTAGTTTTTACCAAAAAAGTTTAAAAAGTAAAAAAACCCCACAATTTAAAAGCTTATAGAATAAGAATATAAAGGAAGAGATTATTTTTTACAATGTGTGTTTTCAGCTAAGTGTTACTGCAAAGGAGTCAAAAAGTTAAAAATATTAAGAAGTTTATAACGCAAAACAGTTACAGTAAGCTACAACTGATTTTATTGAAAATAAAATTTAAAAAGTATAGCTTAAGTGCACAGCATTTATAAAGTCTACAGTATTATAGAGTAATGCTATAGGCCTTAACATTCACTCACCACTCACTCACTCTCACCCAGAGCAACTTCTAGTCCTGTAAGTTCCATTCATGGTAAGTGCACTATACAGGTATACCATTTTTAATCTTTTATAATCATATTTCTACGGTGCCTTTTCTATGTTTAGACACACAAATACCATTGTTACAACTGCCTTCAATATTCAGTACAAAACACGCTTTGCAGGTTTGTAGCCGAGGAGCAAATGACTATACCATATAGCTTACAGGTATGTATAGGCTATACCATCTAGGTTTGTGAAAGTACACTCTATGATATTCACACAACAATGATTGACGAATGACACATTTCTCAGAATGCATCCCTGTTATTAAGTGATACACGACTATATATGTATACCCATTCTATTCTGTTCTGTTCCTCTGGAGAACCCTAATACACAACCCTACATAGACAACCCTGTTATCTGATGGTTGAGCTTTTTGTTTGTTAAGGGGGAATAACAATGGCATCACTGCTATTCGTTCCCTTATTGCATATTGTGACTGTATTGCTCTTAGTTAAGTGCATACAGTGAATTATTGACTTAATTAAACTAAGTCTTACAAAAGAGTAGCTCATCAAGATTCTTTGCAAAAAAACTAAAACTAATGCAAATGCAAGAAAAAAGTCAACAGATTTGATACTTCTCTTCCTAGTAAAAACACTCTTTGCAACAGTGAAGCAAAAAATGACTAAATCAGATCCTGACAAAAGTTGGAAAAAATTATAAAGAAGGCTAATGTAAATACAGATTTACATTTGCTCATGACATTGCCCTAAGTAATTATGTCTTGAGATATGGGTTTACAACACAGATGAGTTATAATAATATTTTAAAATATTATTTACTTCAATTATCTCGTCTCTTATTTATAGCACAAATAACTTGTTGGAAAACTATATTGCAGTAGTTTTTGACAACTCAATTTTGTGGCAGGACATGTTTCTTTAACAAAGGGGAAGTATCTAGTGCTTAAATATATATTTTATATTTAATAGAAATTTCTTATGATTTAATACAGACTTACCAGTCTTCTTAAAAATGACTTAGTGAGCTGAGTGTGGTGGCATGCACCTGTAGTCCCAGCTACTTGAGGCTGACGTGGGAAGACTGCTTGAGCCCAGCCTGGTCAACACTGTCAGACCCCATCTCAAGACAACAGAATTTCTTGATAATAGGAGCATTCATCATGACCATTAGTGATTTTTATAGACATATAGGACTCGGCTTCTACAATAAATATGGCTGTTTCTGGAATTATTTATCACTTTTCTCTAAAAACAGTTGGTCCCTTGACTCACTGTCACATTTTGTTATTAATAAATTTGATCCTCCTTCTGTCTTCTTCAGGTTTCTAATCTGCTATGCTTGACAAATTCTCTCCTCTTCATTAAATACAAGTCAGCTGAAAGTGGACTTACTGTCTTATGCAAACTAGGGTAAAGAACTAAATAGTACAGCCATTAGATTACCAACATCTTCTGAAGATATAAAGTCCCCTTTTTAAAAAAGCCTTTTCTTTTTTTTTTTGAGACAGAGTCTCGCTCTGTCGCCTGGAGTGCAGTGGCCGGATCTCAGCTCACTGCAAGCTCCGCCTCCTGGGTTTACGCCATTCTCCTGCCTCAGCCTCCCGAGTAGCTGGGACTACAGGCACCAGCCACCTTGCCCGGCTAGCTTTTTGTATTTTTTAGTAGAGATGGGGTTTCACCGTGTTAGCCAGCATGGTCTCGAACTCCTGACCTCGTGATCTGCCCGTCTCGGCCTCCCAAAGTGCTGGGATTACAGGCTTGAGCCACCGCGCCCGGCCAAAAAAACCTTTTCCTAAGTAGTCTACTCCCTAACATTTTAATCCTTTGTTTTTCTCCTTGGGATCATCCATTAATGTTTTAATCTGTTGTATTTATGACTCCATCCTATTTTAAATACTTTGGGTCACATCGCTGTACTAAATGGTAAACAACTGAAAAGAGGCCAGGTATGGCGGCTGAGGCCTTTAATCCAAGAACTTTGTGAGGCTGAGGCAGGGTGGATCGTTTGAGCTCAGGAGTTCCAGACCAGCCTGGGCAACAGTGGTGAAACCCCATCTCTACAAAAAATACAAAAATTAGGCAGGCATGGTGGCACATGCCTGTAGTCCCAGCTACTTGGGAGGCTGAGGCAGGAGAATTGTCTGAGCCCAGTGGGTGGAGGTTGTGGTGAGCTATGATCACGCCACTGCACTCCAGCCTGGGCGACAGGAGTGAGACAGTTTTTTGTTTTGAGACAAACAAAACATGGAAGAGATCTTCTAGGGGTAAAAAGAAAACAGAGGATTATTAATTTTCCCTGTTTCTAACTTCAATGTTGTCATCTCCATATTATAACATTAGAGTTAACTTAATCATGAGATTGGCACTATGGGAAATTTGGATTAAAATTAACTCTATGGTCCCTTCTCACAGAGAATTTATTCATTCACTCAATTATTGGATTGCATTATATGCAAGGCTACTGGTGGCAGGCCTTGAGACATAGCAGAAAATAATATAGTTCTAACATGTTTTCATGGAGCTTTACAATCTAATACAATGGTACATAAAATTAAAATGCTTCTTGGGCCAGTTATTAAGTGAAGAATTAATGGTTTTAGAATTCTCTAACCCGGGCTGGATATGGTGGTTCATGCCTGTAATCCCAGCACTTTGGGAGGCCGAGGTGGGTGGATCACCTGAGGTTAGGAGTTTGAGACCAGCCTGGCCAACATGGTGAAACCTTGTCTCTACTAAAGACACAAAAATTAGCAGGGTGTGTTGGCAGACACCTGTAATCTCAGCTACTCTGGAGGCTGAGGCAGCAGAATCGCTTGAACCCAGGAGGTGGAGGTTGTAGTGAACTGAGATAGCGTCACTGCACTCTAGCCTGGGTGACAGCATGAGACTCATCCAAAAAAATAAACAAGGTGTGTTAAAAAAGAAAAAAAAAGTTAGAATTCTCTCTTTCTTAAGTTCTCAGCCACTATGACAGCTGATGAACATCTGGCATCACACTATTTGACTTCAAACTATGCTACAGGGCTACAGTACCCAAAACAGCATGGCACTGGTTTAAAAAACAAAAAACAAAAACAAAAAAAACAAGATATATAGGCCAATGGAACAGAATAGAGAACCCCGAAATAAGATCACACACCTACAAGTATCTGATCTTCAACAAAGCTCAAAGAAACAAGCAATGGGGAAAGATTCCCTTTTCAATAAATGGTGCCAGGATAACTGGTTAGCTATATTCAGAAGTTTGAAACTGGATCCCTTCCTTAAGCCATATACAAAAATAAACTCGAGATGGATTAAAGACTTACAGGTAAAACTCAAAACTACAAAAACCCTGAAAGACAACCTAGGCCATACCATTCAGGACAAAAGCACAGGCAAAGATTTCATGATGAAGATGCTAAAAGCAGTTGCACAAAAGCAAAAATTGACAAATGAAATCTAATTAAATTAAAGAGCTTCTGCACAGCAAACATAACTATCAACAGAGTGAACAGACAACCTACAGAATGGGAGAAAGTTTTTATAAGTTATGTATCTGACAAAGTCTAGTATCCAGCATCTACAAGGAACTTAAACAAATTTACAAGAAAAAAAAAAACCCAATAAAAAGTGAGCAAAGGACATGAAAACTTTTCTAAAGATGACATACATTCAGTCAAGAATCATATGAAGAAAAGCTCAATATCACTTGTTATTAGAGAAATGCAAATGAAAACCACAATGAGATACCATCTCACATCGGTCAGAATAGCTATTATTAAAAAGTCAAAAAATAACAGATGCTAGCAAAGTTGTGGAGAAAAAGGAATGCTTATACACTGCTGGTGGGAGTGTAAACTAGTTGTGGAAGACAGTGTGGTGATTCCTCAACAACCGAAAGACAGAAATAACTTTCTATCCCATTACTGGGCATATACCCAAAGAAATATAAATCATTCTATTATAAAGACACATGCACATGTATGTTCACTGCAGCACTATTCACAATAGCAAAGACTGGAATCAACCTAAATGCCTGTCAACAGTAGACTGGATAAAGAAAATGTGGTACATATACATCACGGAATACTATGCAGCTATAAAAAAATGAGATCATATCCTCTGCAGGGACAGTGACCATTGTGGCCATTATCCTTAGCAAACTAACTCAAGAACAGAAAACTAGATACCCCATGTTCTCACTTATAGGTGGGAGCTAAATAATGAGGAAACATGGACACAGAGGGGCACAACCCACACTGAAGCCTACTGGAGGGTGGGAAAAGGGAGAGGATCAGGAAAAATAACTAATGGGTACTAGGCTTAATAGCTGGGTGATGAAATAATCTGTATAACAAACCCCCATGACACAAGTTTACTTATGTAACAAACCTGCACTTGTACCCCTGAATTTAAAAGTTAAAAAAAAATCTGGCATTTGGACATGGGTTCTCCTGTGTTTTTATGATAAAGTTTAATGATAGGATACTGTGGATTCTATCTGTATTCAACCTGGAGTTAACCCATAACAAGACAAAGATCTTTGGGGGGATAGGCTTTTCCTTAAGAATGATTCTTAAATAAACACTGCTTAAAGGCTTAGAGAGTGAGATGGACTTCACTCTGAAGTACCTGACTACTCTACACTCATATTTACAGCTGGAAGTTCTGTGTTTTAACCACTGTCAAATTAACACAGCTAACAATACTTCTTTGAAGTCCAAAACTACTGCTTTGGAGAACTGAGGTGGGAAAATAATCCAGATGGCTAAAGTTCTTCAAAAATTTATGTATTTCTTTTTCTTTTTTGAGACAGGGTCTCTCTCTGTCACCCAGGCTCAAGTGCAGTGGCAAAATCACAGCTTACTGCAACCTTGACCTCTCGGGCTTAAGGGATCCTCCCGCCTCAGTCTCCCAAGTAGCCAGGATAGAGGCGTGTACCACCGTGCCCCATTAATTTTTTTTGAGACAGAGTCTCGCTCTGTCACCCAGGCTGGAGTGCAGTGGTGCAATTTGGCTCACTGCAAGCTCCACCTCCCGGGTTCACACCATTCTCCTGCCTCAGCCTCCCGAGTAGCTGGGACTACAGGCACCTGCCACCACGCCCGGCTAATTTTTTCATATTTTTGGCAGAGACGGGGTTTCACTGTGTTAGCCAGGATGGTCTCGATCTCCTGACCTGATCCGCCCGCCTTGGCCTCCCAAAGTGCTGGGATTACAGGCGTGAGCCACTGTGCCCGGCCACCCCACTAATTTTTACATTTTTTGTAGAGATGGGGTTTTGCCATGTTGTCCAGGCTGGTCTCAAACTCCTGGGCTCAAGTGATCTGCTTGCCTTGACCTCTCAAACTGCTGGGATTACAGGTGTGAGCCACCAGCCCTGGCCTAAAAATTTCTATATTTCAAAGATGGCTTCCACCTGAAGTTCACATTTCATCTTTGGTTAAATTTAAGATTAATGCTATACTCTTAATTTTAAAATTGGCAATCTCAGCTGGGTGCAGTGGCTCATGCTTGTAATCCCAGCACTTTGGGTGGCTAAGATAGGAGGATCACTTGAGGACAGGAGTTTGAGACCAACTCAGGCAACACAGTGAGACCCCCATCTCTCTCTTTCTCTCTCTTTTTTTTTTTTTTTTGAGATGGAGTCTCTCTCTGTCACCAGGCTGGAGTGCAGTGGTGCAATCTCAGCTCACTGTAACCTCTGCCTCCTGGGTTCAAGCAATTCTCGTGCCTCAGCCTCCAAGTAGCTGGGATTACAGGCACATGCCACCACCACACCCAGCTAATTTTTGTATTTTTAGTGAAGACGGGGCTTCACCATGTTGGCCAGGATGGTCTCATCTCCTGAACTTGTGATCCACCCGCCTAGGCCTCCCAAAGTGTTGGGACTGCAGGCATGAACCACTGCGCCTGGTCCTGGTGTCCCATCTCATTCATTCATATATATATATATATATGAATAATATAATATATATATATGAATAATATAATA